>NW_020450529.1:8268789-8296042 GCF_003343035.1 Apteryx rowi
GTATACACCTCCTTAACATAGTTTTCTGTGCGCCACTGCATCCCTGAACACTTACAGCCATGTTAGCCAGTGTAATTCCTGAAGGCTTTGGGAAGGGGGGAGGGGGGGGAGAGGTGTACATAATTTCTCATTATTCTATGTATTTTTTTAATAACAGATACCCATTTAACTGCTGCTATCGTGTTGTCTGCTCCCCCTGTGATTTGTGACATGCTATGCTGTATTTGTCAGCAGTATGAAAGGGGTCTTTGTTCTTTATTTGTATTATGGCACACTACATCTCTCAGTGAAAATGGTATATTTGCCTTTGGAGCTAACTAAGCTGGTGATTTGTGCACACTGCTAGACTGGGAAGGGTTTCTGTTCCTTCCCAGGACTTCCCGAGGAATTTGCTGGCAAGGCTTGAGTTATTCTTTTTATATCAGTGCGTTTAACAGTGATGAAGAGCGATCAGCTCCATTTGCCCACAGGACAGGTAAAGCCTGGCCAGCGGCTGCAGCAGCTTTGCGTGCTGCTGCCGCTTTTCCTTGTATCCCTTGCCTGGGGACGAGTGGACAAGTCAGCCATGAATTAGGATTTAATCCTTGCACGCCTTTGCTCGTTCGCATCTGTGCAAACTGCCAGCAAGAGTTCAGAAAAATAACCAACAGTTTGTAACGCGGGCAAGCTCGTGTGCTTATCTGAAGGTTGGCTGAGACCAAAGATAATTTAAAGGCAGCTGCTGAGCAGCCAGGTACGAGCGAGTGACTGTTCGGGGTTGCAGGAGCACTCAGAGCTTTCCAGCTGCCGGTGCTGAGACAGAGCACGCGGGATCAGGTATCGGTGTCCTCTAACAGCAGCCGTGTTATCGGCTGCGATCTCTTTACCACCCTGCTGATGCTGAGCTACTTAGCTATCAGTCTGTGTGCATGTAAATGTGAATCCTTTACAAGTGTAGTGGTTGTAATTAGCAGCTAAAAGGAATCCAAATTTAAGGCTGTGCTTGCCCAGAAGATTAATAAGACTTCTTTTACCACGCGTTGCATGAATGTGTGGAGCTCATTTTTAAATTGGACTAGCAGGTTCAGCAGCCCGAGCTTTCTGTTGTCGATTATGCTTGTTTTCTTCTCTGCAGTGCACAAGGCAAAAGGGGCAAAATGCAAAGCTTAGCTCAGTCCCGGGAGTCTAGTGTCCGCTGCTAATGGCTTTGCTGTTAGAGGATCTGGCTTAGCGAAGGGCCAGGTTGTGAACCTGTTGCTTGTTGATGTGCGTCTCCTCCAGTACCGTGGGAAATTATATCGGGGAATAACTTTGCTCTGAAGAGAGCAAGGATTCGCGCAGCGGGACCRAAGAGCAGGGAGCGTTTTCTCCCTTGCTGGCTTGTTCCCACTCATCCATGCCTCCTGCCAGCTCCCGTCACAGGGAAGCAATGGTGGATCCACCTAAAGCCAGGGAAGATGCCTTGCTTCCTTCTGGAAAACTGCTATGGAGCTGGTGCAAAAGCCCAGGCAGCTGTTCCCGGAGCACAGCAGCTCCGCTCTGCTGAAGTGTCGCAGAGCCAGGTTTTACCATAACGGTAATAAAGCTTTTCCAGGCAAATTTCCTTCTTTTTTCATATGTTCCTCTAATGCAGGTAATCCACCCTGCAATTTGAAGCTTAGAGTGTCCCTTTTGCCACTATTGACAAGCCCTCGCGCAAGTCAGGCTGTCGTAGCACTCAGAGCGGTGCAGAAAGGAAAAAGCAGCAGTGAAAGCCATTAATTCAGCAGCGGAAGCTGATTAAATGGTGTTGGGTTCTTGACTCGGCATCTGACAGTAATAATACTTACGCTGCGTTTCAGTCATTTAAAACTTCATACACTGTAGGTAAGGCTCTTGCTTGCACTTTGAAGCTTGCTTGGAGATGTCTTTCTGACAGCCTTCGATCCCTCCCCATGCGCTGAATCTTTACGTGGTTATGCCATAAATACTTCTGAAATTCATGCACAGTAAGTCATTTCGGTTGAGGAATACCGGGTGCTTTGGTATTCAGTAAAGCTTATGCAAAATGTGGTCCTATTTTCAGTGAAATTCTGCTAAATTCTGTCCTGAAATCCTCTGAATGTTTTGCTCTTGAATATTCTGGTAAGCGTGATGACTGGTTCACTGTGTTAATCCTATATGGTCTTTCTGTCTGCAGCTAATCCTGAGCTGCTGTTGCTGTTCTGCATACATGAGTGAGATTTTTTTTCCCTTGGTAATATCCAGTAGCGTTCCAGCCGACTGTTAGGAAATAGCAGATCAGATGTCCTATTCCTGCTTTTTTTCCTCCAGAATCGTGTGAATTGGGTTTCTTCTTTTTAGAAAACAAAACCTGGAGAAGTAGGAAAAATATCCTTGAGCCTTAGTGCTCCATCTGAAGGAACACCCCGGCTGGAGGGGGCCTTTAGCACTCTGAGCTGCAGATAAATCTGGAGAAAAGCGCATGTATTGAAATGGTATTTTATACAGGATGTATCAACGCCTCATGTCACCCCATTTGGATTAAAAGAAGAAGAAGAAGGCGACAAGTTTAAGAATTCCCATGCATTTGACAGAATTCCTATTGCAGCTTCTCATTAATTAGAGGCGAAGCTGGTATTGACCACTGTAATTGATGTTGTTCCAACTGAAATGTAGTTATTGGAATTTCCTAGTTTGTCCTTGTACAGTGAAATGCAGGGAGGAACAATGAATTTTTATAAAAGCCCTGTCTAGCTGTGGGAGATGTGCTTTGGCAAAACCTGGCCCTTGCTGATGCAGAAAAAAATTTGCCTTTGGGTCAGTCAGCATCACCTCAAAACTCCTACTTGACCCTGTTTCAGACTAGTAGAAAAGCTTATGCAGGGAGGGGAGATAGTTTAACCTTGTGTTGATTTTTTTTCCCTGATTTCACCCAAGGGACAGGCATTGTATCTCTTTATAATAAGATTTGCCTACTTGTATAAAACACAGTCATAGCAGTATGTCCTTTACTGACATGGTGGTGTGGGTGCATGCATGGGGTGTGTCTACATAAGAGGAATACTCACCCTTACATTAAACTGATCTCAGAATGTCATGAATTGAGGAGTCCACAGTATCTTAAGTACAAACTTTCCATAAAAATTGCATAGTTGATGTAAGAAGTCATAAACACCCACATCTTTCCTTGCCAGAGATTGGATTTATTTTTCTTTTTGAATAGTCTTACAAAGGATTCATTACAAAAATGAAACCCAAGAAGAAAAATAGCTGACCCAGCTCTTTGAAGAGGCAAAATTCCCAACAAAATCACATGTAAAGTCAGCCCCAAGTGTGCTGTGCCTGAATGACTTTGTTATATACTTTCTGAAAATTTTCAGTATTGAAATGGGGGAAATAATGCTACATGAATAGCGTAGTCCTGCCAGCTATTGGAATATGGCTGTGGATATCACTTACTGCATTGAAATATGGCTTGTTCTTTTCCCTGCTCAGACAGAAGTAACGTCCCATCTGGAAGCAGCATCGTTACCACCGTTTCCATTTGCCTCAGAGAACTCATGGTCTGTTGTAGACAGGAAATTTTAACTTGCCTCTTTTCATTAGTGTACAAGACTGCCTTCAACGCATTTGAAGATAAGATGAGAATCAGGCACAAAAAAAAATGAAAGCTCTGCAAGAGCCCTGTTACCGCAGTCACGGTATATTGGCAAAAAAAGCAAAATCCCTCCTCTGCCTTCCCCTGCTTGCCCCCTCTCTGCGGATGGGCTTTACCAGGAGCCTTTGGTACTTTTATTGCTGGCGCGGAGGACATTCTGGTGATAATCTTGCACATTAATCTAAATGAAGGGGGAGCGGGCTGAATAACGGCAGTGCGTAAGGCGGTGTCGGGAATGCACTCTCCGTCGGCGCGGCAGTGGTGATTAATAGAGTGTCATTTCTTTGAGGGTGTGCTAACACTTTGGCACCGGCATGCAAGCCCTTGATAAAGGTGGGCAAGCAGCTAGGAAAAAAATGCTTGCTTTTCCTTTCCTTCTGTGTGGACCGCAAGGAGAGATGCTGTGGATTGGGAAAGGTGGGATGTCTGAGGAACCTGAGGTCTTTTCTTTAGGAAAGGCTGGGTATGGGCTGTAGCAGCACAAGCTACTCACATGGTGCTATACTGGTGGCTGTTTAAAGGTGTGTTTTGAGCGTATTTTAGTCAACAAGCATTAGTGTCCTAGTGTAGACAAGGCAATATCTTAACTTGAGATGACCTGTCATCATAAACTCACGGGTGAAATCAAGCATTTACCACATTGGGTTGCATGAGCTAAAGCTGTCCCTTGCCTTTTCTATGCAAAGAAAATTCTTTAATCCGTAAAGAGCCTGAGAATTTTTTTTTCTGGTGGAGATGAAGCCAACTTATTTTGAGCCCCAATCAGGAAGTGATTCAGCTTCTGTGCTCATTAAGGCTTGCCCTTGCCTCCTGGGGCTGCCGGCGAGGATGTCGCGCATTACCTGCTGATGAGAYGATGTTTTTGTGAAGTAGATGAGTGCCCCAGAAAGTATTCTCATGGTGCCAGGCCACTGGGAAACTGGAAGGGCTCTAGAAGGCCACAGAGAGGCTGGAATTTGGGTAGTTTGAGCCAGTTTTGTTATCACTCTGTTAAGCAACTGCTTACCAATTAGGCAGAGCTCATCTTCAGTCGAATGTGATTTGGGGGTCATGAAAGTTGAGCACTGCTTTGCTCAATACTTTGAAGTTTCAGATTTTGTTTGGGTTATTAGGGTACAACGCAGAGCATTTAATTCCCCTTATCATATCAGTCCACTTAGTCATCATTTGGTTGGATGGACTCTTTTCATTTTTTTCCCATTTTTCTCTCTCATATTTCCTGTATTCTATTGTTTTATTAGTTCAGTGGCCTTTCCGGGTTGCTGCAGTCTAAGTATTCTGACTTTTTATAAAGGTCTTAGTGACTAAATATTAGTGACCTCTATTCATCTTCCTTGTGCTTCTCCAAGACAGTGCAGTCTGGTTTTGAGCTGCACTGATTACACTACAGCATCAGCAAGTTCATCAGATGGCAAATCCAAACCCATCTTCTCTGCACAGGTGAAGTGCCCGTTCAGTACACCGCGTTGCTTAGTTTCTGCTTCAGCATTTGGGATAAATAGGAACGCTGCAAAAGAGGTGAAGGAGAAACTCGACTGTGGAGCTTTGCCAGCCTCACTAAAATAAAGAAATGTACCGTGACACAATTAAAAGTATATTGTCAGATTCAGGAGAGTCCTAGGAAAGACTAACAAGCCAAGCATGATTAACTTAAAGTTTCAAAGTACAGAAAATGAAATGGAAGAGTTAGTATTAACTTCACTAGGGAGCTTGTTATACTAACAGAGGTCTTTTGAAAAATTCAGCCGCGTAATGGTAGACTTGTGTTTTGRGGCTTTCCTTCTTGAGCACCATCTATGAGATGTTTCCCTAGGTAGGACTCTGCCACTTGGGCAGAGCTTGAATAGACTTGTCCCTAAGGAGAATTTGGGGTTCCAAGGTTAGGCAATCTTGGAAATGAGGCTGCCATAATTTGACCTTTTTGTGTGCTATAATTCGCCATTCTTTTGGTGAGCCTTGTCAGACAGATGTGTGGAAGGTAAGTGCTTTCCCCTTGCACAAGATTGCCTTCCCCTTCCAGTAACCCTCAGCCTCATTTGCTCTTCTCCCCTGCACACTAAGTGAAATGTGTTCTTGAAGTGAGAAACAGGTTTCATAAAGGAAATGATGTCCGACAAAGGCGTGGAAGAATCCTTGAGAAACATCTTCATTCACCAAGAGAAACAAAACCATTCCAGCAACCTGGACTGTGGCCTTTCCTAGCTTATAAGTGCTTGCTTTGGGGGTCTTTATATTAGTAAGCGTTCTTTTCTGTGAAATGTAAGCCCTTTAAAAGGGGAGCAGGGAGCAAAAGACCCCMCACACACACACATTTCAAAGTACAGAGACAGTCCTCTATGTGGGGCTGTCTGGGTGCCGCGACAAGTCCGGGGTCTGTCACGCTGCAGGACGCCCCGGACCTCCTGCCAGGAGTYGTTCTGCTGCCGTCTCAAAGCAGTGATGCCAGGATACTCGCCTGCCTTTTGCAGTGCTCTATACCAAAAATGCCTTAATCTTTTGCACTTTTGCTGTAATCACTGAGGTGTTCACGATCTTCAAGCAAATAAATAGAATGAACTTTTGCAACGTGGGCAAAACTAGCATTTTTTTTCCTTGACCGCATTAGGAAAACTGGCAGGCTGTTTTCATTCCCTTCTTCCTTCCTCTTCCTATCTCCTCCCAAAACAAAGAAAAACCAAGCTGTTAAGGAGAGGCAGAGAACAAGTATGGGAGATTTCAGCCACGGTGTTGAAAGTTTGGGAAACTTTAAAATGGGAGCGGCTAAAAACAGGAGCTTATTACAGAATGTGCTAAACCAGCTTCTCTAGGCATTGCRTCTGCCTGCATCTAACATGCACAAAGCTTTAATTTTTAAGCAAGGGGAGATTTTAATGCTGCCCGACTGTTGCTTTTGTATGTAGAACCCTTTGCATCTCGAGCTGCAAATGGCACACCGTCACCATGGGGAGATCTTTAAATTGAAGGACCTTTCTCTAATAAAAGGTCTGCTTCACCGTAAAGGAGATACTAGGGTTGTGTCATCCTGAAGGGCAAGCTGGTAAATGAGATGTTATTATCTCAGTGTGTTCTTTCAGTAAAATATTTAAAAGTGGCTCACTCCTGGTGAATTACCTGCTGACCTGATCCTCTGGCAGCCTTATTAAATAGTTGCCAGTTGTAACAGGCTTTGTGAAGGCGAAGCATGTCCCACTGCACTAAGCACTATTTCACGTATCCCCATTATTACAAAAAGTCTTTATACAGTAATAGTGCAAACCGATGGCTCTCATGAGTGCTTTCATAATGAGGTTTTATGGTAACTGTTTTCTGATCCCTTTTCTCCTTTTACCASTGTATCAAATTTACTGTATTTCTGCCCGTATTTATAGAACTTAACAAACTTGCTCTTCGGACTTCGCTGTTCTCAGCGACAACGCTTCCAGTCCAGAATGAGTTTACCAAAACAAACTGCGGCATATAAATAAGGATGTCTTTGCGCAGCAAAACTGATTGGGCTGGCGTGACTTAACGAGCTTCTGCTCATCAGCTGAGCTGCTGTAAATAGCCTTGTATGTGGTCCTAGCCCTGAGCAAATGCAAAATAAAAAGTATTAGTTTATGATCTTAAATTTTTGCTTTTTAAAAGCTCACACTCTCTGCTTCAGCACTGGGGCACTCTAATGCGGTCACGTGGCCGGTGGTAACTTGATTGCTTTTGGTCATCTGTCTGTAACCTGTTTGGCCATCTATCTGTAACTTCAGAGGAGCGTTTTAAGAACAAATATTTTTGTTCACCATATGGTGGTCGGCAGCTGCCCTTGTTGGTGCTGGCTGAGGTTTGCAATGTTGTCACAGCACAAGAAGTAGTGGGGATGTGTCCACCAGCTGAACAAACAATTGCGCTTGGGCTTGGAAACGATAGTCCTTGGATATTCTTAGGTGGAGTGGGAGAAATCTTGAACTCATTTGATGCCTTTCCTGGCCTCCTATCTAATTACATTACTTTTTGATACTTTCCCTCTGGAGTTCCTCATTTTAAAGACTTTTTACAAGTACACATTCAAAATGAGTCTATGACACTATTAATTTTTATAATCTAGTTATTTTATGTTGCTGACCGTCCCCATGGTACTTGAACCTCCTTCTACAGAAATCTTTACTGTGCTCTGAGGACCTGTGGTCTGTTTTCTTTATTGAAGTAGAAACATGATTGGGTTAAAACCTTCTATTTTTTCTCCCTTAACTCGTATCCTTTCTCCCTATTGGATAGTATTTGTTTTTTTTCTGATGCATCTAGGCAATAAGAAACAGGTACTCAAAGACTGCCAAATCTAGTTGGCATGATTTGTACCGGTTAAGTTTCCCAGATCCCATCTCTGTGCATCGAGACTTGTGGCAGTGGGAATTGGCAGCACGCGGTGGGAGCGAGTGGACCATGGCTTGGAGCTGGTGCTTGAGCGTAGGCTGATGGAGAGCACAGGTAAATGCGCTAGCTGTCTCTTCGCTGGGTGCTTCCTGGCTTTGCCGGTGGCCTAGTGCCACCTTCTCCTGTGCATGCTGCAGTTTTCCTCATAAAAAGAGGGGATTAAGAATATGACCTGTCCTAAATTACCTCAAGATGTCTTAATAGGAGGGTGCCATGGCTGGATGCACTGACTGATCTTTTGCATATCCTTCCACATTTCGTTCCTGATGGAGGAGAATTGTTTTTATCCGTGCTGAGAGCTATTTTATTGTGTCCTAAGAAATTTCAAAACGTAGCACGGGGCCTGCTGCTGTTCGACGCACAACATACAGGCTGCCCAGGCTCCTCGTTTCTGTGCAGCAGTTGGACTAAAACAGCTCCTGTGCTCAAAGCCTCGCTGGCTTGAAGTTTTATTACAACAGGTTTGCTGTGCTCTGCTTGCAAACCAACACGTACCGCACTACGCTGACTGCGAGGTCTGATACCATCTCAGTAATTAAGCGCCAGCATCCTACAGCACAGCGGGCTTAATAGGCTGTCAGCAGCTTAAATGCCACCCGATATTAAACTTATCGGTCTAACTTTTTCAGCGTGCTGCGGCTGACCCACGGTATCAATGACCGTGGCAATTTATGAATAGACAGTACCTGCTGCACTGGCACCGCTTGGCTGCTTTAATTGCTGATCTGTTATCTTCCTCGAAAGATAGAGGGAGGGAAGCGGAGAGGAGCAGAAGCACTACACTTAAGGAAGGCTTTCTCCCCGCTCGCTGTGTGCTCTAGTGGACTTTTTGAGTTTCCAGGGCGCCGGGCTGTGATGCCTGGCAAGGCAGCTGGGTGCCCCAGATGATGGGAAAGGGCGCAGGGGAGCCCGCTAGCTCCAGGGCTGGACGCGATGGAGCCATGCCGCAATCACCTGCGATACCGGGACTCTGCAGCAATAACTACTTGCTTTTTGCCAGCTTTTTTGCAGGAAGGGCAGGGCTGCCATGAGGAAGGGAACACGAGTGAGCAGCCGGGAGGCAGGAGGGCGCCCGGGGCTTAGGTTTGCTGAGATTTGCTTGCGCTGCTGTGGAGCTGCTCCCTTGCAGCGAATGCTTTTTGGGGTGAAAACTCCATTACTCGGCTTTATGCAGAGGACCTGGTGCTGCGTGCTTCCAGCCTCATTAGAGTTCTTCGCACCCCCTGAAATGCAAATAATGGTGAGAATTCTTCTTTTCTCTGCCTTATTTTCTCCCATTGTAAGCTGAGGCTAATGATACGCTCCTTTTTTAAAAGCTTTTTGGGTTCTGTGGATGAAAAGCAGTATGTAATTATTAAAGTGCGGCTTTTATGGCGCTGCCTGTAGAAGGAAGGGAAAAAATAAATTCACTTGGCAAAATATTATGCTGTAGATGAGGCTTTGGAAATCTGACTTTCATTGTTAAAGCTAAAATTAAAAAGGGCAGCTCTGTTGTATATTCTTGTACTGAAAACAGGCCTATGTTGAGGCTGCAGAGAAGCTCTCTGAGTCAATGAATGTATGTAAAAGAAAGAACGAAAAGAAACAAAAGGGCTGGTCAAAAATAAAATGAAGCAAAGCCAGTGATGCTTGCAAGTGCCACTTGTCCGTCTTTGGGACGTGGGGCTGTCTAGGTAACATAACGTCAAGTTCTTGGTGGCATTTATGCTTCTGGCCACCTCATTTTCATGGCTGTTAAGTTCAAATCCTTGTCTGTTTCCCGAGATGAAAGAAATGAGAGGTCGCTAAAAAAAGCAGCCTGCAAATTCTGAAGCAGCTGTGCTGCATGCAATTTGCCTGGGAACTATACTTCAAAATACCATTTTTACCTATATTAAGCAAGGCAGAGGATGATATGAGTGCTTCATTGTTTCATCTCAAGATTGTTTTCCCAGAAAATATATTTCAAAATATTTATCTTTCAGTAAATGCATGCATATAATTATAGATAAAGGCTAATTTGTGTTTCTGAGCATTGTATTGTCAAATGGAAGCTGAGTGATTTAATACCAAAATGGGACTTAACATTTAAATCATGCCTATGTGCTTTTTATATTTTTACAATAGATTCACTTAGCTAATTATCGCCTAAATTGGCTTTTCTAAATAACATACCATATTAGATAGTCTAATGGTTTATTTGCAAAAAGAGGAAGAAAAAATGATACCTCATTGGGTCAAGACTGTAATGCTGAAATTAACGGAAGACACAAAAGAACGTTTCACTTCTGTCTTCCTACGTGCTCTCAGCCTTGCTGAGCGTGTGAATTTGCTGAACCAGGGACTGGGTGTAAAACAGTGGAAAACACGTGAATAATGAACTACGGGTCAGTCATGGGCTGACAGAGTTTTCAGTTAGAGCAATGGAAACGTCGAGTGTCTTCCTCGCAACGTCAGTGCGTTGGATCTGCGAACCACAGGAAATTAATTTGCTTACTAGGGTATTTCCTATGACATGTCTCATCCTTGGGCAAAATATCATGCAGAGGAGTGCGTAGGATGATGGAAGATCACTAACTACCTCTTGGAGGGAGCTTTTGGCTGCGGGTCACCCCTGCCTAGACGGGAGGGGACGTCCCGCTGACTGCGGCGCTCCTCCTCTCCGGGAGGCCTGGCGTCTCTCTTGCCATCAGCTCCCACGACAGCAGCAAAGCCTGGGTTTTTCTGCTTCTCAGTATCTATCTACTGAATAACACTAACAGGTCTTTTGGACCTCATTTAAACTATGAGAGAAAAAATATATGGAAAAGAGGTTCATATTAGCGGCTGGAGAGGTTGGGGTAGGTAAGTGCTGGGAAAGGTGAGCAGTACAATGGAGCGCTGGCACTCCAGAAACACGAGCAAAACTGGGGGAAAACTCAGGCTTACGAAGACTTTCTCTCTTACCCAACAGTTTTGTCGCCAGAATGCTGGGAAGTTTGACAAGCCTACTGAGTCGCAGAAAATCTAGAAAAATTTAATGAAAACTAGCAAGGCCATCCTTTATTTATCAGTAGCATCCAAACTGCAAGGTTAAATTCTTGATCAAAGCACCACGGGGTGTTACGAAGGCCATAATTTCCAGTTAAGGCTTACCCCTGTGCAGATTTTTGGAAAACGAGGAGGATAAACTCTCGATATTGTCTCCATGGTGGGGTCATCCAAACCATGAAAAGAAAAAGCTGTGGAAGTTGGTTCCCTCAGTTTCAAAATTGATAAAATTTCAGGGGAAGAGCCTGCTTTCACATACATTGGGCCAAGTTGTTTATTCTCGCCCTTTATGTTTTCTGTGTGATATCAGATGCGGCGAGATCAAACAACAAACCACTCTGTCCATCATCCAGCTGGAAATACTATTGCCCTGGGGTATACAGCCCAGCTAGCATTTGTATGGTCAGCCCACATGATAATGATTTAAATGATCATAAAGCTGTTCTTTTTATAATACAGAATATTAAAAAAAAAAATTACTTGATAGGCTTACTAGTTGCCAAACTTTTCATAATGGTTTTGCTATGGAACTGCTTACAGTTTCCTGTGAAATTTGTGTTACTTATTTGTAAGCCCAGATGAAAATGTTCAACTATATATGACCCCAATCAGTTAAAACATTTGCAAGTTATAGAAGTGTGGCCAAAGGGGGAAACTAGGCTTCTGCCAAAAAAATACTTAATTTTAAAAAAATGTAATTTTACAGGTAGTTAATTTTTAATGCAGACAGGTGTCTTTTTGGTATGTAAAACCTGCCTTTTATTGAGCAAGAGATATTACTTCTGGAAAAGAAAATAGCTACAGAGAGCTTGTGGAAACTTGTTTTGGAATGAATAAAACTGCCGTTTTAGCGCTCAGTATTTTTCGGTGTGCTCACAAGCTGCTTTGTGTGCAGAGCTGAGGGGAAGACGCTACCGTTGCAGCCACGATGCCTACCAGGTACAAAGCTCGTGACCGTAAATTGTCTTAATTCACTTGTGAGAAGTGTTTGGGGAGTTTTGGGGAGACTAGCTGTGTTCTGTGGGTACGGCAGAGATGGGTCACTTGTGTCCGGCTTGTTCCCATTGACTTTGGGTGAGCGCAGGATCGGGGAGTTGGTGCTTATGGGGGACCGTCGGTGATGCTTTCGGAGGGAGGAGGAGGAGGGTCTTCATCTCTGGTGCTGCTCCCTTCGGACCTCTCACCAGGCATGGGGTTGTCAACAGTTGTAGCTTGGGCTGAGCCACCCGCCACCGAAGCGTTTCCTGAGTTGTTGGGGATGAGCTTCCTCTGACAGGGGGGCTAATCAGTCAGTTAATTTATAATGCGCCGATTGTGCCTTTTGCCGTATTAAAATGTTCACTGTTTGGGGTTTAATTTGTACGTTCTGTTACTAATTTGGAGGCAAAGATTTCTCTAATCTATACATGTGGTTATTTGTGCTGCTAAGAGCTGAGTAGCTGACGTTGCTCAACCCTCTGGACATCACTCTGCCCTCAAAATACCTCTTTCTTGTGAATAAGGAATTTGCATAACATTACCTAAAGGTTTAAAAGAACAAAAGGAAACTCCTTTTGCTTGTCCCCTGAACTGATTAAGTGTCTTGGCTTTATTTTGTTGCTTTACTACATGCAAAATAGTCCCTGTCAAACTTTTCAAGGGATGAAGTGGATTCTTCCAGTCTTGGAGGCATCCAAATGATTTAAACACCATCATAAAAGATACTGTATTGTTAAAGCTGAAGTTATAGCTTTGATGAAGGAAATACTGGGTGAGACACTTGGCTTGTATTACAGATCAGGCTAGATTATAATAATGGTATCTTCTTGTGGAGAAGATTTTCTTGGGTTTGGAGTGTTCTAAACTTGCATCAGAAGAGCAAAAAGTCCTCGTGAATCACAAGAGAAGCTGGCCTCCTAGTTGAGCCTCCTCAGCTGGCATAAATCATTGTAGCCTTTTTTATGTCAGGTCACAGGCTTGGATAAGCATATTTATTTGCATCGAAGCGCTGGATGTTTTGAGGTTCATCTATGACTAACTGAATGTCTTTAAAAATAAGCCAAACATCAGAAAGCTCTTGAAATGTTCTGCAATATAATGTCTGCTTCAAATAAATGGGATGTCCTCAATTGCCCATTATAGTTGGTTCATCGTAATGGATTTTTATCCTCTTTTCTTTCCCCTATCAAAACAAATGCAGCTCACCCCTGATATGAGGTCAGATGGGTGCTTGATGAGATTTGCTAATGCTCATGGTTATAGTAACACGCACGGACCCACCTGATGCAAGAAGCCTTCTCTGCGCTCATCCCTGCACATCCAGGTCACCTACTCATATAGGGACTGTTCAGGGTCCGTTCTCTGCTGCAGAGTTAGTGGGAATCTTACTGTGACTATGTGAAGAGTGAGGTTCGCTATGTGGGTCCTGTTACCTATTGAAAAAGGACTAATAAAGAATAGGTGCAGGGTCACAAGATATAGCATAGATGAGCTTTTTAGATCAGGCTCCCCTTTAACAAGGTAATTAAGGATCTTCCGCAGCACGAAGTATGCGATTAATCCTACTGAGATCACGGTGTTTTGAGGATCCTTGTGCGCGGGCTTCCAGTCCTTGAGAGCCTGGTGCCTATTCCAGGATGCCACTGGGACAAAGCTTGTGCTAGTGGATCTTGGGTTTGAGTCTGTAGGTTTTGGGGTTTTCAGTAGAAATCAGCACCCATTCAAACTCCAGTCCGTATAGTTTGGATACAAGACTTAAAGGAGACACGTATTGGAGAGTTTCAGATGAATATCAGTGACAGTCCAGAGCCATCAGCAACTACAGAGGTCCTGAAAGACAACTGTGTTACTTTTTTACTGTATAAGAACGAAAAGGTCCCTCTYTAGTAGAAATTCCGTTATGCTGTCCTTCATGAATTCAAACCATTTGGAGGGGCAGACGATTTGAAGTGGAAACCAGGTGTATGAATGTCATTGAGTCCTGCACTGGGCAGTTGGATTGTGTACCACACATGAGGGCTTGAAAACATTTAATTTTAAAAATGATGTTACATAACAGGGCACGAAGCAATGTGAAAGACTTGGGGCCGCATTTGCGGCTGGCCTGAATCAGCATAGCACCACAGAGTTCAGTGGATCGACACCGATTCCTGCTCATTGAAATTCTGGCCTTTAATCTGTCATCAGTCTAATAAAAGCTAGCGTGCTCTAATTACCATGGTATCTGTCAGAAATATGTTTGCCTGCAGTGCTAAAGCGGAATTGGATCCCAGAGCCCACACAAGTCAGCAAACACTGTGCAGATCTGAGCTAAACCATTTGTTTGCCCACTTAGAGAGAGGTTGTCCACGGTCATGGTATGTGTGGAAAGACAGCGGGGGAGTGAGAGGCACAACTGAAACATATGGCCAAAGTGAGCTGTCTCTTTATTCCAATACATCAGGATAAGACAAGCTGTTGAACTGATGAGAAAGCTTCTTTATATATACACCATATTTCAAGATTCAATCTGGAAGGAATTCAGTACCACCGAACTTGTATATCTTTGAACGAAGGTATAGCAAGCTGTTAAACCAAAGCTGGGGAAAAAAGCCCCCGAGCACAACCCCCCAAAATACATAATAGCTGTGTCATTATGTAAAGGAAAGCCGCAATTCCCCACCAAAGTGTCCATAAAGTGAAACCGTATCAATAGTTCCAGATGCTCACTGACTTTATGATACCGTTAAGTTTAATTGTGCTGACATAATGGGTTGTATTTGCATGGAACAAGGTCTTCTCAGGATCAGGTTTGGTAAGTGTGCAAGCACAAGAGAGGTATGGCATAAATGGAGCCGTGATCTTCACTGCATCTTAACTGTTGGGTTTTGACCTTGTATGTCTTGAAGGAGAATGTGGAGGTGGCAGTTTCCTTCTATCTGTGACCTCCTGAGTGGTCAAATTTGAGAACTTTCTCTGTTGCAGCTGCACTTACTGCAATTTATGCCCTTGCAGTGACTGTTCATTTAGTTTTTAGTAAGGAGTGTCCATTTCTTATCTAACTTTAAGCCAAGAGTTGTAATTTTCAGCTCTATTCCTTGGACCAGTTCTCCCTCAGTCAATGTGAAGGGGAGTTTTACCATTAGTTTCAGGGTGATCAGAGATGCCAACACCAGCCAGGCCTGAAAATCCTACTTTGCAATTTGTGATGAATCCTGGGAGAAGCGTGGTGCCTGTCCTTAAAGTCTTCCATCAGCAGAGTTCCAGCACCAAAACCCAATATTTGCAGATTTTATCAGCTGTCCTACCAGCATAAATTCATCTTGTAGTCCATTCCCGTTGCTATTTCAATATACTGACTTTATTTTGTGAAATGTGACCACCTACAACTGTTGAGATATGCGTAACATTTGATAACATCAGATCATTTTTAAGCAATTTAGCAAAGGCACCACTATTTTTCTTTCTCCCTCTCCCTCAGAAAACCCTCACGCCTACAGCCATTAGTTATCTCCAGACCAAGATGCTGCCTCAGAGCTGGGAATGAAAAGTACTTGTATTTCAGCATCCTTTCTAGCTACACGTATAAATAACGGTAGCAGTGTGACAGCGGGAGGGATGGCTGCAGTACCGCTTGCTGTGAGTAACACCAACAGGCTGTGTCCCATGCTGTGCGTTGGCCGTTCCTTCCGATTTGCCCAAAATGCAAAACCCAGAAAGACCATGCTGTAGCGTGGCCAACATCCCAGGTCAGAGAGAACAATCCTGTTTTGGGGACGTTGCTGTACGATGTCTTTTGAGCTTTTAATAGATATTCATGGTTGTGTGTTATCATTCAGTGGGCATATTTATGTTCTAGTGCTCAGCTGAGAAAGAAGGATCGTAACTGCTGATTTATAATGGAGAAAGTTTTTTGGCATCGGTGCACATGCAAAGTAGAGAATTCTTCTGCTTTTGGAAAATATTGACTAAGTGATCAGCTATTATGATGAATTTGAATAGAATAATGCGAACAGATAAAGAATCTGATTAAAGGGCTAAGAAAATTATGTATTGTGTTTATTGGGATGGCTAACCTGTCTTACCTAAAACGCAGCATTTTCTTGATTTCTTCTGTGTTTTCCTAGTGGTCCAACTGTAGCTACTTTCCAACTTACCGGGTATCGGTATTCTGCAAAGTACTTTGGGAGTTGTAGTTCACTGAGCACATTTTTACCTACTGCCAGATGTCAAGTACAAACATTTGGTTCGTGTGCTGGCTGACAGAGCTATGCTATTTCGTTTGGCATTGTTGGAGTGCATTCATTGCTTTTTGATGGGCTTTCACTTGCAAATCATGCCTTGAAGTACGTTTTATTCCGCGTTTGTTGTACCACATAGGCCTATGATGAGCAATTTTTCTAATGACAATAGTTTAACAAATTCAGCAGCCGGGGAAACAGGCAGATCACTGTGGCTCTGCACCCACAAAATCTTTTGTTTAGAATTATGCCATTCATGTTTGTGAAAGAATGGAACAACTTTATTCAATACTTCCTCTACATAGGAGAGAATAAAACGTGTAAGCTAACTCGGTTGTATAGAGCCAGGGATGCTTCGGAGAGGATCACTGTACAATTACAATGTATTTTTCCCCATTTTACTCTTCTGAGGGCTTTCAGCTGAGCTAGTTTGGCCCATCTAGCATGGGAATTTGTGCCATGTTATTTAAGTATTTTTGGAAGTTGGTGCAGTGCTAGCCTTGGTCAACAGCTCTCACCAGCCCTAGAGCTCCATCTGCTAAGCAGTGCTCCCCAGAATTGCGTTACGGCATCGAGGTACTCTGCTGAGGGTTTCTTTGCATTTTTTTCATCTTACTTCCTCTTTGAAATGATACGCAGTGTCACGAATATAGATCTATATCAATCCCGGTTCGGTCTACATATATGTGTGTGTGTTTATATGTGTGTATATATATATTTATATATGGATTTATTTTTCAATTATTTTGAAAGATTCTTGAGAGTGTTTCTAGGATGTGCACCGTTCTTCACTTTTCTTTTTCTGGGTGAAGTGTTGCCTTTTATTACCATTAGAAGATCTTTAGCTGTTCTCCATTACTGTGTCATTTAGTCATTACAGGCAGATGAGCTTATCTTCTAAAAAGTGCCTTAAAGATGTTAAAGTGATAGCATTACAATTTAAAACCCTTCTGACACAGTCTATTCCACTAGAGCACTAAATCTTGTCTTCACTTGCATATGAAAATCAAATAAAGCTTTCACTTGCTTGACAATTGTTGCAAAATATAAGAAAGTGTTCACGCTTTCATATAGTAATGACTGTGTCATCTTAGTGAAGTTCAAAGAGCAAACCCTTTTAGGCACATAAACAACAATTACTTTTGAGATCCACCACTATTTCCAAGGCTTTTGTGGCAAAAGATTAACAAAGGATTTTGTAGTTACCATGTCAGTCACCACAATGTCACTGAAATGATCTTGCTCATTCGTACGCTGAAAGAGAAAACAAAACTACCTGTAGACAAAGCCAAAAATAAATACACAAAATGGCAACAGAAATTGAATTAATAAGGGTTTATACTTTAATTAGGTCGTATGTGCAGTGTGATACATTTTATTCTGTGTCTAGAGAACCCAACAGGTTTTTGGAAATGTGCTTTTTCAATGTCTCTGTTGAATATGAACTTCTGATGACCTTTATTTCTTTTAAAACTCTCTTCCTAACTGGTGGACTAGAAACAAGAAACATGGAAGCTGCTTTTTTTTTTTTGTCTTTTGTCTTTTGTGCATGGCAGTGCAGCTACTGATGTCTGCATGAAGCTGTTTAGGAATGAAAGTAAGAATTGAGCAGAAATGGTGAAAAATTCAGTTGGTGTATTTGTAGGTTCAGCTCCATGTGTTAAAGCTGTAATAAAAGCTGTGCAGCAGATGATGTTTCACAAAAATAAGATCTCTCCTTAAGCATCACACACCTGAAGATGGAGCAAAAGCAAGTCTTCATGGACCAAACACCCTCATCATAGTTGAAGGTTTCCTCTGCTTTTTCTTCCAGATATCCCAAGACCTAATTCCGTGCATGCTAGTTAATTCTCTGTCATGTAGTGATGGAGGGGAAGTAATAATTATTTTCTTTCTTTTTTTCTGCTGTAATCTCTGAAATCTGAATCTCCGTCATGTTTTGTGCATGTGTAATCGATGTTGGGAATGGTCTAGTCCAAGGCATATAGCTTTATAATAGTAGAGGAACATCTGCGGAGTACAACTCGCCTTTTAATTATTGCCTCAATCATGGGTACTCAGCATTTGTGTTGGCGATCGATACAATAATCAAGGCATAACTAGGACTCGTCGAGTAGAGCAAAATCCATCACATTTACTTAGCCTTTGTAACCCTAGGAGGAAACCCCCCCCCTGCTTTTACTGAATCCTTGTATCCATGATAATTAAGGTAAAAGCAAGCAAGAAGCACTGTGTGATGGAAGGGGAGACTTAATGCCAGATGCGATGCTCTCTCCCCCTGTCTCCCAGAAGAGAGGGTGTTTAGCCAGCAATGAAATGGGCATTTTACGGGTGCATGAGAGGTCCTGGCCAGACCATGGTTTGCAGTGTTGCGTAGCGACCCTGGCACTTTGGTTCTCGGATTTTGGTCTGCATGTTCCAAAAATGGAAAGAACCCTTTGGGAATTAATTCAAGAGGCATAATGAACCTGCCTCCGTATGTCCTCTTTCATCTTTCCATTGCCTTTCCATTTCCATTGCCTTGGCCACGTGGTACCATTTCACTAGCTGTATGAGTCTTGTTATTTGTGCAGAGCAGCTGGAAAGTGAATTATTTGTTAGGCTTCAAGAAGGACGTTGTGCTCCTTGGAAACCATTTTGGTATCTGTCCTTAAAACCAAAAATAAAATGAAGGGGTCAGTTCCAATAGTGGCTATTTTGCAGCAGCTCTGCTGGATAAAACTGATTGCTTACGTGGCCAGTGAGCTCACGTCGCTCATTTGATTTGGATTTCATTGTATGAACTGAAACAAAACCCGTAGCCAGATTGCTTTGGAGTGGAAGAATTCTGCTATCGGTTCAATCTGTTTTCCTTGTTGTTGTTTCCATGTAATGAAAAGATAAATATGCAAACATATTTACTTCATTAATTTTAAACAGTGCCAGGGAAAAGGCTCTGTCTAGGGATGGTAGAAAAATATTGTGAAAATTAGCTCTACACTTGCTTTGCTTTCAGCCGAGCCTGTTAATTAGAATCAAAGTACGACGATTTTTTGAAAGTTCTCGACACATCTTCCCACACATCTCTGTGTTTCAAAAAGACGCAGATAACTAAGTCTGAGGTTGCTGGAAAAGCCTATGGGAGCGAGGGTCCGCGTGCAGCAGCTGGGAGCCAACGGCGGCGTTGGCCAGGGAGGGAAGGGAAGCAGGGAGGCGTGCGGGTCCCTGGGGATGCAGCAGCGACCGGGAGCAAAGCGGGGTTTTTCCCCACCCGTCTCCTGTGCAGCTTCTCTTCTGCAAGGTGGAGCAAACGGATACCCTGGCGCTCCGAGGCCGTTCCCACGCTGCAGTGCTCGCGCTGCCCTTCTCCCGGCTTTCCTCTCAAGCGTGAACGTATTTCAGCTTTAAGCAGGGACGTAGTTAGGGAAGGATGTTGAGTCAACTTAAAAATCATGCTGAGCAATAATTTGCTTCTATTTGCGCTGGTAACGCTTTAGATTATAAACACTATTTTTGTTTTGTGGGGGGCTTTTATAACCTTAATTTACACTGCTGTGTTCCTTTTTCTCAGTTCAGATGTCAAGCTTAGTAGCTTCACATTTTACTCCCCAGTTATCATGCATGAAAAGGCTACAATATTTGGATTTAAAATACCGTGTGAGCTTCTCTAGGTTCATTTTTAGACCTCTGGTCTAGACTGTTAGCCAAGGCTCGTTAGAGTTTTGATTTTAAATGTGAATGCTATGCAACTATTTATAAGTCTGACAAGAATTTAAGACACGAGGCTGAGCACTGGCCTAATTTCATCACAGTGGAAAAGTGACAGGAGGTTTGTTTTGCCCCTGTTCAGAACCGCAAGCCCTGTTACCCCTCGCTGAGAAGCCCTCGGGTCTCTGCTGCTCCCTGCTCAGCAGCACTTGAGATACAACGGTCGCAAGTCATGGCACAGTTTGTGAGTTATCGCACCTATCAAATATATGTTCTCCTGGCTCTAAGGATTGGCAAAGGCACAGCAAAACGGGCCGTGCATAAAGGTGCATTGGAACTTTCCCATAGATGCCGTGGAGCAGGAATCAGGCTCGTTGTTCTTTTTTTGTATAACCTCATCAAAAAGTGGACCTGGTCCATAGTTGTGCCCTGAAACAAATAATAACGTGCGCTTTCTATCGTTCTCTGCTATTGGGTTAATTTTAAATAAACTAAAAATTAGTTCACATCTGGCTTTGCATACAGTTAATGGGAGGCCTGTAATGGACTGGAGCTAGTGGGTTGTGGCATTAATCACAGTGTTATAAAGCGAAGGCGGGTCGCATCTGTGCTCAAGCAGAGGGTTTCTAGGCGTAGGGGGAGATGTGAGGCTGATGCAGCTCGTGTTGTAAGCGGTGGGTCACGCGTATGGGCCCCCGGCCCCCGTCGCCCTTGTGCGTTCCCCCCAGCTCGGGGGCTCGATGGCCCGGAGAACGTGGGCTGAGATTGCCCTGCAAAGAGGCGGTGTTGCAGCTGGCGGGACATCGAGCCGGCATTCAGGAGCCGCGGATTCAAATCTCTGCCCTGCCTTGGCTTGGCTGGTTGATTTTAGGCAAATAACTTCACTTCCTTTATGTCCTGTTGTGTTTGTCTTTTTTTGATGGAAAGGGATGCTGCTGTTTGGTTCTCTTATAAAGCGTATTGAATTCCAAGGAGTCAATACTCTATTTAAGGGTTTGCTCTTACTTGTTATTTCACCAAAGAGTAAACAAAAAGAATGAGCTATTTAATGCCTGATGTTTGGCAACGTAACTAGGAAAATTACCTTTAGGCTGAAAAAATAAGAGGAAGAATGAGCGCATAGTGCATGTTCTTAGCTAATAAAAATTGGAGATGTGGTTTCTAATGCTCAGCCTGTTCTCTCCGGTGCTTCAATTGATAAAAATAGCTTCCACGATAGAATATCCTTTGAGGACAGGATTGAAAGAAGCTGTTGCAGATGTGTTATCAGGCAGTCTGCAGTAGCGCAGGGGTGGTCAGCCGGTGGCTCGGCAGCTGCTTGCATGCCTTGAGCAGTGCAAACGTGCTAAATTGCGCTGTACGATGGTTGGGTTGGGTGGCGTGGATACCCTGGGTAATCCAAATCCCCAGCAAAGAGAAGCGAGCTAGCGAGGTGTCTGGTAGCCACCATTAGCAGGTCAGCCAGGACCCACCTGCAGGATCAGGCTGGCTCTGTGGTGCTCAGGAGCAGGGGGGCTTATCCAGCCTCTGATCTGCCGCTGGCACATTTGGGATGTATTTTGGGGCACGTGGTGTTTGGTATATACTTGCAGGTTCACAAAGCTTAGTTGCTGGCAATGGTGTATAAAAAGTCTGGCTGCGTTGTACCATGGCAGTGCATAAGCTTGCATCAGGGACCGGTGCCTTGATGTGGACCTCATGAGCACGGTGTAAAGCTGGGGGCAGGAGATGGGAACGAGAACCTGGGGATGGGGGCAATAATGAGGGAGCAGGGAAAGCAAGCAGCTCCCTAATTCACCTGCGCTGAGTGAAGTCTCCTCTCTGGGGAGTGAAGGCTCTCCTGCTCCCCCGGGGAAGGGGTCATTCTCCCCCACCGCTGAGGCTCACCTGGCTTTCGCTGGCGCTGCTCGTGAGGCCGCTGTATTTATGGAAGGAGATGCGGTTTCCACTTGGCAGGCGTGAGCTGTGCTCCCCGTCGCTTGCAATCTCAGAGGTCTGAAAGGTCGGAATATGCTGCAATTGGATGGCTGGCATCGCAAGCTCCTTTTTTAATTATTATTATTTTGTTGTTGTTATTGATTGGGCCCTGTGCAGATAAGTAGCTTGCTGCCAGGTGTCCTTTACTACTGAGATGCATCATGCTGTCTAGAATTAATGAGGTTTTAGAGCTGGTCTGAATGGACAGCTCATCTTGCCGAACTTGTAGCTGTGATCTGAATTGCGCAGCTTTAGGTTAAGCCTAGCATTTTAAAGCACAACTTCAGCATGGTCATTAACAGGAAATAGTTGAAAATACAATAAATTTCATCAAATGGATTCTTTGATTTCTGTAGGTTGTAAGTCTGAGACTGGGCCAAGGTAACAGGTTGTTTCAGGAGGAGCAGCACGGAGGAAGCCTGCTTTCCTCTGCATCCGTGGGCAAAGTTTCCGGTGCTCAATGAAATGGGTTCTGACTGTGGCTCTAGTCCTCTAAAATGCTTATTTCATTTTTCTACTGTTTGCTTTAAGGAAGACCTGCATTTGGGGGAGGAGCGGGGAAAGCTTTGTATTCCAGCTGTGGCTCACATCTTTCTAGAAATGCCAGACTTAAGTTTTAATGTTTCATTATTGCAGGAAGAATTGTATCTGAATCATTTAGTCTTGCGGGGGTGCCCCTAGACTTTGCATCACTTAGCTTTGGTTTGAAATGATGCTTTTCATCAGGCAGTGAAGAGATGGCAAGGACCAGAACGACGACGGCAGTGAAGCTGCGTGGCTCCCGGGGCAGGTGCCAGCTGGGCACCGGGTCCTTAGCGTGGATGGTGTGTGCACACTTCCGCTCTGCCAGACCGTAACACCAATTACAAATTTCCCGTTCTAGGAAAATGACATAAGTTGCAGGAAAGCCCAGACCTACGCCCCAGCACAGGCACCTGTAGGAGTCCTCCTGGGGTCACGAGGACTCTGGGGAAGGGTCCCTTGGCCCAGCGCCCCTTTGCTCTTGCCCTCTTCTGCACATTTCCAACATTTCCATCCTCTCTTGTCCAAAACCAGTATTGCCCTGCTTAGGACTCATCTGTCTCCGAGGGGAGCCCAGGTGCTCGCTGGTGGTCACCAGTGGACATCTGAGCCCGGAGAGCTGGTGGGCTCAGGTAGGCTTTCTGCCCTCGACCTTGCACAACTCAGCACAGCCACCTCCACAGCAGGGCTGCTGCCACCCCTGAGCTTCATAACATCACTGTGTCAATACGTATGGTGCTGGTGTCAGTTTTCCTTATGCTAAAGAGATGTTAAGCACCATTAATGTAATCCTACATGTTGCTGACAGCTACCGTACCTTCAGAGGCACCTTGGTTGCACGCAGGGTGAGCTGACCTCCAGCTACTCAAAACAAAAGTCGTATGTTAACAACATGAATGACCACACAGTACTGATATAGATGAATTCGGGCTTGCTTTGAATCAGTCTTCTGGGGTTTCGTGCGCGGAGGCTATTTGTTCACAGCAGAGGGCAAAATCCATTAAGCGCTGGAAAACCCGTCAGTCCTTTTCTGCTCGTTCCTAATGTGAGAGAGACACTCCATGTCTGGAAGCAATACTTTGCAGAGCATCTCTGAACGGGTCTGGGGTACAGCAATAAACACCGCGATGTAGCTCAGAAGGGTCCTTTTAGCATCATTGATTACACTTAGGTTGGCAAACGTCTGCCCTGCCTGCTGTGTGGGGGCTGCAGGTAGGGTGAGCTGCCCTTCTGCTTCGGGTGCAATGTGTCCGGTAAGGGTGAGGAAGGGGATTTCAGTTATAGGCAAATACCAAATCTCCTGATTTGCCTGTGGGTTATATGTTCCCGAAGTACTAGTCGTTGACCCCTTGGGTAAGACGCTTCTCTGGTTCAGTACAGCAAGTGCTCTTTCTGTTAACAGAAAGTTTTATTCAGTAGGAAGTTTACATTCCTGCTGTTCTGTGATTAGGAAAAGTATCTTTTACTAGATAGCAAGCAGCATCTATGTAACTGTGATACCCTGTGGTCTTGGGGGTATTTCTTACCATACGAATCCATGCAGAAGTTTAGAAATGGCATGTTTTAGTTTTTGTAATGCTTTGAGTACTTTCACGCTTCTGCTTTTGTGAACAACAGAAAAGTTACGTTGAAATGTGCAAGTGTGCAAGAACTCCAAGGAAATGTGTCTTATTAGAAATTTTCAAAACTAGACATTATTTATATTCAGTATTCTTCTATTTTTCAGTAAAAATATTTCTGTTCCCAGGATATCACTAGAACATATACTTTCAGCCATTTTATGCAAAAACAAGAAGGAATATAAAAACGGGTTTTTTTGGTTTTTTTTCAAGCTGGTAGTGGTTTGGCAGTCTTATCTTTCTGGGCTCAGTACCACAGTAACTCATTGAAATTTTAGGCCTGGGTTATATAGAGCAGATTAAATGATCTGTTCCTAAAATCAATGAATACGAAGAACAAAGCACTATATAACAATGCACGTAGTTGATTAGTTTCCAGATCGCAGTGAATATTGCTTTTCAAATTGTGCCCGATTCTCATACCTTCATGCAGTATCCTTAGGAAAGCAAGACTGGCTCTCCAAGGATACGCGCATGTACTCGTTCTAGCGAGAACGCAGGCGTAAAGGAATAGCTTAGAGATGAAGTGATGAACTGAGGTCTTCCTTTCTTTTTGGAGCTGTGCATCCCTACTACATCAATCAAGCTTTCGCCCTCCTCCTTCCTCTTCTGTTCTCCCTGAAATAAAGATAGATAGTGAAATAAGTGTCCAAACTGGAGTCTGAGAGTAGTTGGGAACCAACCACTTGTGCTGCCAGCCAGCTTCAAAGGATGAGATTGTTTTTTTCCCCGCCTCAGCCCCAGACTCTTGGGGACGTGGGCTCCAACTGTTCTTGGCTGAACTCACGTTTCCCCAGTGCTTTAAGGTTGCCTCGATGGTTTTCTCCTCCCTTCGTTCCTTGCTTCAGAGTCTCGGCCAGCTCCAGGAATAGGCGGTGAGCGTTAGTGGCCTGGCAGAAGGAGGCGGCGAACGCGGGGGCAGGTCTGGTGTTTGTACCAGCGTAGCGCTCCAGCCGTCACTGGTCCGAGAGGGTGCATCGAGGGGGGGGCTGAGCATTAGGACTTGGGAGATTCCCTGGTGAAAGATCTCAGCAGGAGATTTTGGAGGTAATTTGGAGAATTAGACTGCCTCCCCTTAACAAGTGATCAAATATGCAGGGGGGAAAAATGACCTATAAATCACTTTGTCCTGCCTCAAGTTGCTTTTAAGAAATAGAAAGTTAATCATAACAATGCTTTAAGCTGTATTTTAAGAATAAAATGGGACTGTAAAGAATGGACTCTCATTTTCACCCATTCAAGGTGATGAATGGGACCATTTTTTCCCTAATGCCCCATGTCCTGCTGCCATCAAGGTCAATGACAAGCTCCTATTGGCTTAAAGGCCAGAACATTTTGGCCCTTTATCAAGGCTAAATTCTAATTAAGCTTGAAAAGCAGGTCTTTGGCCAGCTCGGCTTTGCATTGCGGGAATCACGCCGGGTGTCTTTGCATTGCGCATACCCGATCCTTTGTTCCTGCTTGGATTTTAGCAGGGCTTTGCACCTGTGCTACGGGTTTTGGGGAGGCATGGGCTGCCCGGGTGCTCGTGGGATGACAGGCAGCGATGTGCTTTGTGCCTTAAAATACTCTGTAACGCCGTCCCAAATGGCCTCAATCCTGCCTCCTGCTTCCGGAGGGACCGAGGGCGCGGAGGTGAGTGAAGGGGTGGTGCAGACCCTCCCCGCTGAGACAGGAGCAAATTAAACGTAGTGGTTTATTGCGATTGGAAATAGTCGGTAGGCAGTGGAATAGCTTTGCCTTTTGGTAATGCTGAAGGCCCTACCGCCTCTCTGCCCCCCAGTTCGTGTTCTTGTATTTCATTTCTTCCACCAAGTCTGAAATGAATTTATAACCTCTTCCAGGAGCTTTCGGTGCTTTGCTATTGCCTTGGTTGAGATGGTTCCTTTTCACTGCCTGCAATCACGTTTGGGCAGTGGCCCCGGTTAAAGCTTCATTTGCTTTCCTATATCACCCGCCCCCAGCCTTAAAAGATTATGAATCAGACCTCCAAGAAGCTAGGAATGGCATACGGAGCGCAAGGTTTGCTTCTTTTCTTTATTATTCTTTTTTTCCCCTCCTCTGCCTTTCATTCTCCTCTCTTTTCTTAAGCCTCTGAGGAATTTAGGGAGTGAGTTCTAAACTTTTCTCTCAGAGCTATAAAAACACTGGGCTTATTTCCCTTTTTAGAAGGGGAAGAAGGTTTTACAGAGTTTTGTGTTTGTGTGGTTTGTGTCTGATGGCCCCAGGAGCTGGGATTTGAAGCAGAGTACAAGAGCGGGCAGCGTTATGCCGTGATAAATTCCTATTCCCCGCTTCTCAGATAAACCTGCAGGTTTTTTTAGCATCAAATCCCTTATCGCTGTTTACCTTTCGTTTGCGCGGATGGCTTATGCTAACTTCTAGTTAAGTGCAAATGTTAACACAGAAGTAGGCAGCCAGCAGCCCTCTGCCAGAGTGTTTGGGGGATGCTTCCCATTAACTGCTTCTTGGTGAAGTGTGGGTTTAGATAACCAAAAGTGTGTTTATGGAATGTATATACATATAAATGTATGTGTGTGTGTATTTATAGCACCCCTCCATATACATTTTTGCCTTCCCACGTTGGGGAGGGAAGGAAAAAGGCACTGAGTTAGTCCTACAGATACTGCAGATACAGATCCAGGTTGTGGGGCAGGGGGGAGAGAAGGGCTTAGTCCTTCTGCCCTTTGTGCAACGACAGGAAAATCCAGGCTTTTGTAAATGCTACTTCTTCATCTCTGATCCTGTGGATCCTCCTTGCTCATAAGTGTATTTGAGTGCCGTGTCCACCAGGCTTGTTCCCTGCTCCCGAGGAGGACAGGCAGCGGGTGCTGTCTGCCACCTCGGTAGCAGAGCTTTACTTCTCTGTGCGTATGTGTGTTTCCATATGCATATTTTGAGCTGGTTCGTGGTGGGGAAAGAAGGAAAAAAGGGTTGTCTTTTTTCTTTTTTTTCTTTTTTTTCTTCCTGTAGCAGTAAAAACGAAACCCCACAGCTTTGTACAGCCCACGGATGCACTGGCTGTGGTCAGCATCTCCCTCCAGGGCCATATCGGGCTTCCTCCATGGTCTCTGTCTGATGTTTTATGCTCATTAGAAATCTGAGCAACGCTTTATTTCGGAGCGGCGCTTAATTTTTGGAACTAGAAGTTTGGAAGATATTACCCATCTTCAAATCTTTGCATTTGCTTTATTATTCTTTTTCGGGTGGTGGTGGGG
>NW_020450529.1:8296733-8426733 GCF_003343035.1 Apteryx rowi
CCTCCCCGTTTAATTTTGCCGTGATCTAAATAAGGCCGAGTCTGCTATTTCTCGTTTGCATCTGTCGATGCACCAGCCAGCCATGTTTTCCGTGCGGTTCTGTGCGGCGTGCGGGGCTCGCTGGCAGCGCGAAGATGTTCGCTGTCCTTTCGGTGTCAGGCCCTTTGCCTCTTTCCCTGGGCGGGGGGGGAAATCTGAAAAAAAAAAACCCGTAGCGTGCAGCATGGATTTTTGTGAGCGCGGGGGAAGCAGGTTAAAGCACTGATTTGGAAGCAGGGAGAAGATGAGAGCCGAGGGTCCCCTCACCCTCCAAATTCGGCTGTTTGTCTTAAATTAGATGTTGCTCCATGTTATTCCTCCCACTCCCTACCCCCTCCCACATTTGCATCTATCTATCTATCTATATATATTTTTTAAGTGTTGCTTGACTAAAGCTATGGCTCAGCTGGAGAAAATGGAGAGGAATAAAGGATGAAAAGGATGGCCTTTTGTGCGGAGATCTTTTGTGTGGCTCGCCCACCCCCCCCCCCGCAGCTTCCCGCGGTCCTACCAGCAGCTTTTAGTTGAACTGGCTGCTGCCTGCAAAAACAGCCTTGCCGAATTTGGGGGGGGGGAAGGGGGGGGAGCTCGGATGTGTCCGCTCACGGTGCGAGAGAGATGTTAGGGATTGAGACTCTGCAGACTGGAAAACGCCGCACAATTTAGCGGAATGTGTATTACCTGCAGGGATTAACCCTATTTACTGCCAATCTCTTCCCCGGCTGCTGGTCCGCTTCGCGCTTGCTGTGCAATAGCTGTTGAGTTTCTGCGGGCAGCGAGCGGGTGCTTTGTAGCATGGCAGCGATTTTTACCCAGCGTGTTTGAGGAACGCCCCGTGAATGCCTCATAACCTGAGCGTTTCCCTCCTCCTGAAAGGACGCGCTAGAAGACGTGGCGTTGTCCCTCCCTGCAAGACTTGCTAGGCGGCAGGTTACGTCTTGTGAACTCCGGCATGCGAGCGTAGCGTTCGGTCACGGTGAATATTTTGCTGCTTTTTCCGCATGTGAAGTGCTCCCACCCCAAACATGTCTTTGTGTGATCGTTCCTGGAAGGATTGCCGCCTCGGAGGTCAAGGATGGTTTGCCATTGTGGGATTGATGGACCGTGCGGTTTCTGGTGCTGGAGGTGCTCTCTGTCTCAAACAGCCCTGGCATCCCCTATTGCAAAGAGTGTCTTAATGAGAAAATGTTCATTTATCACAAAAAGAAAAAAGAAAAATAAATCTTTGTCCTGGCTTAATTGGGGAATTTTATGCTGGTCCTTCCTGCATTGAAGAGTGGGTTGTCTTTTTGATATTAGATCTTTGTTTCAGAGTTTGCTGTTGTGCCAGCCGAGGGGTGCGCAGTACGCAGAGCCTGCTCACCCGTGAAAAACATGCAGCGCCTGGCGCTTGCATCGCTCTGCTTTCCCTGGATCTCTGCTCCCTTATCCGTAGCAGCAAACTCATGCCTGGATATATTAGCTTGGCTTCACAGCATCCAACAGGCTGCTTGCTGTGGTCCCACACAGTCCAAATTGTTGCAGGTGCCAACATGCCCATAGGACTGCTTGTGTATGTAGATGCATCTAAGACCTGATTTTCTCCATCTCGTTGTAAAGACCATAATAAATAGCTTGGGTAGCTTTGGACAGATACCCCCCCCTCCCCGTGTAAAATTGGGGTTGTCACCAACAAAGGTTTTCTGGCTCAGAGACCCAAGTTTTGAAGAGTGGGGTGAGCCCTTTGCTGGAGGGGGTCGGCGGTCCAGAAAGGCGCCTTTCCCTCCTCCTCCTGCCGCAGCTGAGGTTTGGTGTCCTCCCAGGACGCTGCTGCCCGACTAATCCCTTTTCCAGTGGGATATGGGCTGAGCAGAGTTTGGCTATTGTTCGTGTGAATTGTGGAGCAGATGAGCGTATCATCTGTTGCTTGCAGTTGTCTGCACTTTAAAATACTCATACAGGCAGTTCGAGTAAGCTCAAAGAAGATAAATTTGAAGGAGTAGGACGCTGAAAATTGTCAAAGTTAAAATTGCAAATGGACCGTCTCACCGGAGGGGTTTGCTCTGTGGGGATTCAGAAACCCTTATGGGATCTGTGTAGGAAAACATGTATTTGACTTGGTTGTCAGTAGAGTTAGAAAAAAAATTAACTAACAATTTAAGTAACAATAACAAAAAATCTATGTGATAGAAAAACTCTTTTAAATTCTGTATTTCTGGGTAAATTTCCAGCTATAATTCTTATGTGCTTTCCCACCTTCATGTTTGTCATGTGTGAGAGCAGTGAGGCTAGAAAGGAAACAAAGAAGCGACCTGTGTATAGAATATTGTCAACCGAAAGTGTAAAATATAAAATTATGAAAAATGGGTTGAAGATTTTTTTCCCCGCTGTCTGCCTTGCAGGCATAATTAGAGTAGGGACGAGATTTCAGGCAGAGGAGTGATTTTCAAGTTGACAGTGTCCCCTTAAATCCCTCATTGGTTTGCTCTCCGACAACTGGTGTCTAGATAGATACATGGTACGAAGATCATAGTTTGCAATTTGATGTGCTGTTTTTCAGATGTCCCTTCACAGTGCATATGAAATGTTGGTCTTCATGTGCCTTCTGAGGTTTTGTAGCATAGTAAAATTATCCTACCATTTCCTTAGGTTTCACTGTAAAATGTTAAAAAAAAAAGCCTTTCAAAATATTGAATAGTAATAAGTAAATAAAAAACAAGTAAACCCCCCACGTTACTGCTTAAGCAGCGTTTCACCCATGCTGATGATCTGCTGTATAGGTTGTCACTCTGCTTAAATTCCACAGCATAACTGTGACACCATCTGTTCCCTTTCACTGTGCGCAAAAAAATGGTTTCCTTTCATTAGCATTAAGCTGCAGAAAGAGCCTGGAGTTCTGGCTGTGTCCCCGTCTTTCACTCGCACATACCTTCGTGCCACAGAGGGCACGACAAGCGTCCCTTGTGTTGCTGCGAGAGCCGTTTTGAATGATGGGCTATTAAAGATCTTTGAACAGGAGGTGGGGAGGAGGAAAATATATATATATATAGCACCGCATCCATACATTGCAAGAAAACCAGAAGGCTTTCTGAGATGCTTTAACATTTGGGTGATTCAGAACAGTGTTTTTATTGTTGGATTCCCCGCAAGCAGCGTGTCTGGTACGTGCTATGGCTTCGCTGCATCCCCATGCTTTTGGGATGCAGCAATGGCCTAGCTGCTCCATCCGTGTGGGAGAGACCCCACCATGCCTTCTGGCCTCAGCGACTGTCAAATTTTAAGTTAATGCCCTCTTTTCACTAAAGAGTTTGATCAGGGGCTTCAGTGCAAAGGCATGGGAAGGAGCTCACTTGCGCGAATTGTGCTTAAGGTTATGTGTTTTGCTGTCATTATCTCTTTCCATTGATCATACTGGGTTTTGATGTCATTTTAATGTTAGCGTGCTGAACTGTTGATGATGGCACAGAGATATATATTCAGCAAGGCCTGCTCCGTGCTTGTTTTCTGACCGCTCTAATAGGTTGACTTGGTAAATAAATGCAAGGCAGGAAGAAATCAGCATCGTTCTTCCCTGAAATGCTATCTATATGTAAATCTGCGGTGCCATTTTTTTCCCCCCCCTGTAAAAGTTGAAAAGCACTTTCAGTTCCTGTTTAAAGGTTGCTCCCTTTGAATTACGGGCAGCAGTGCGAGAGGTCAGCCGATGCTGTCCTGCTGGAAGGAAGCCTTTTCTTCTTCTTGTTGCACGAAGCTGTTGCAGATAGCATTGGAGATGCAGAGGACGTCGAGCAATCCCAGCCATCCGAATTACGCTGCATACCCAGTGGATCGCATAAAATATTAATCAGGCACTGCAGATCCGAGTTGTCATCTTTTCACATGGAACAAGGCACATAGCCCCGCTCCGCACCCCCTCCAAGGTCCCCGAATTGAAGTGTTTGTTGGTCGTGATTAATAAAGACACCTGACCGCGCCCTTGGTGAAAGGAAAAGTCTCTCTGTGTTTTGCATCAGGTTTAATGGTAAACTTCGGAGTCTGATAGCCACGAGCGTACGCTGAATACTGGATGGGCTACGGGGCACGTTCAGTTAGACCCAGCCTAACTGGTGCAACTCAGTTCCCCGGGATGTGACTGCTTTGTGCCGTGACTTGCACAGTGGTTTTGCCCAGTGATGTTTTAGCAATCCCACCTTCCTTACGACCCTTCAGCTCTTTTCATTTCTCTATATCAGCAGCCTGGACGCTGTTACTTGGGTGCGTCGTGCGGGAGAACAGGCTAAGGTGCACCTCAGGAAGTTCAGCGCTGTTGACATCTTCCATTTCAAACCACCTTAATGCAACCACGGCTATTTTGTTGCGAGTTGGCAGGCTGTGATGAATGAGTTGTTGGGATGCAGGAACCGCGATTGCGATGCAGTCGCAGCGAAAGATTCTTTTTATAAGATATGCTCTCTCTTTCCTGGCTTTTGGGCTGTCAGGGTGCCTGTTAATTTCTCGTCTGCCTGTCTAGCGCAGGCTGCTAGTTTTCCGTCATTAGAGCAGCGTGCCCTGGAAGCACAGTGTGGTTCAGGTGGTTGGTTTATTCCATACAAAGAGCTACGTGGGTCTGCTGAATGCTGCTGGATGTGCTTCTGGCTGGATGTGGAAACCCTGCCTGGCTCATCCCCTTCTCCTTCCCCATTTCTACCTCTAAGTAAAAAACAGGTGGTACCAGAGCCACAGGAGCTTCGTTTCCTAGGGATTTGTCTCCCATGGTTGGGTGTCCTGGGTGTTTCAGTAAGATATAACCTCTGGTGGAAACCCTTGGTGTAGCTGGTGGGTACAGAAGAGCTTCCTACCATGCAGGGTCTCCAGGGGTCTAATGAAGACTGAGCACCTTCCTCCACTGGACACTTCCCACCAGCCAGGCAGCGATTTTCATAAAACATCTAGGGGCTGAATACGTGTGAGGCCTCTAACCTGCTCCTGTGTTTGGTCGAAATTGGGCGGTGGGCTTCAGAGCTACTGGAGGGGAGAGGAAATGCTGCACCCCCTAGACAGTCCTGCTTTGAAATGGAGCTGAAAATACACGGTCCGTATAATTCACCAGCACACATTAGTTCTGCATCCAGTTCCTTTTTTCCTGTCCAAGGGATTTCCATTCCCATCCCAAGTTGTCCGCCTGTACATGATAGTGCTGCAAGGAAAGGGTTGTTTTTTACGGTTTTGTTCTAAGAATGTCTTACAGGTATATTCATTTAGGATAGGCATAACCTGCACCTGGAATTTGCTGATTTTGCTCATTTGCGAATCACTCTTTCAGTGTATGGTGGTTTTTTTTCTTCTGTTTACTTTTTCTTCCTCCTAATGAGAAGGCAGAAAAAATTTATCGCAACTGAGCATAAAGCTGCTTCTAGAGGGGCATCCCAAAGTGTGTCAGACTGTTTCAAGAATTACCAAGGGACCGGAGGAGAGGGCTTGCCTGTGATTAAAATTTTGCTCCCAGATTTTCTCCTGTCAAAGTAAAAGGGCTGAATTTAATACTCCCAGATTAATTAGAGATAATTTGACTACAGAAGTATCATGATGATGATGGAAGAGAAAACAGATTTCTGCAGTTGGCTACACAGTGAAAGTCCCAGGAGCAACAGCAATCCCTCGCAATACAGTCCTGATTTGGGGAGCTGTTCCTCTGAGTTTTTGCCTAAATAGTGTTGCTTCAGGTTGCAGTTCTTAAGAAATATGAAATCTGATTGTGACGATTGAAAATATTAAGTATCTGTGTAACTGAAATGGCATGGACCTAGTGAGTGAAAAGCAGTTATCCAATACAGTAATGATCAGGATACATCAGTGCACCATCAGCCCAGCAAAGGTCTACCAAAATGCCTGCAATATTGGGTTAACAGACCATGCAAAATAGAAAACTCAAGAGATATAGTATGAATTAAATATAAATGATGCTAAATATTGGTTCATGACAATGTGTGGGGCTTATTGGTAGGGAACTGATCAATTTATAAGGTGCAATATAAAGATAAGAATAACCACGGGAACAATTCATGATCCAGGAGCTGGCTGGAGATGCAGAAGGAGAAGGCAGGACTTGTCGGGATTGAAGGTGCTAGGTCACTGCCTGCTCTCTTTGTTCATCACTGCACAGAGTTATGCCTGGCCTCATACAGAAATCACCTTTAGGAGGGCGGCCGATACGTGACCAAGCTGCATCCTGCCACATCAGGGGTGGCTGCGTACCTGGGATGCCAGTGGGGTAGCAGCCGGTGGGAAAGAAGTGCTAGGAGGAAAGGAAGATCCTGGATGGGGGAGCCTATAAAGCTGTGATCCAAAACGTGCCAAATATCCCTAGATTGTAGGCTGAAAAAGAATCAGATCTTCGCCTTCCCCCCAGTGCTAGCATGTGCGTTGTTGTGTCTTGCAGATGTATTGAAAAATCTGTTAGAGCTGTGAGCAATTAACACATTTCTCTAGGACACATGGAGAGAAACTGAACTTGCATGTGCTCTAGCACAGCTCTGCCTTAATAGATCTTGGCTATGCTTGTGATTTAAAACTGTTACCGACACACAACCGTATTTAGACTCTGGTGGTGTTCGGGTTGTGTGGATACAGTTCGCGATACGGCAGCACCGGCTGCTTCCCCTCCTCGGTTTGACTAAGTCGCTGGGCCGCTGTGAAGCTTCCCTTTAAAAGGGATTCAGACTCTGATTCTAATTAAGACTGGCAATTTTCACCTTGAAAAATGTGCTCTGCCTTCTCTTTAAGGAGATGCCTTCAAAAAGAAAACTAGTGAGTAGAGTGGGATGGGAAACAGTTCCCTTTCCTACAAAGTATTTCAAAATATCTGGAGCAGGAGCATTTTTTTATGAGTTCAAGAACGATCACGTTTTTTGTTAAAGACAAGACACAGCCCACCCCTCCGCTGCAGCCGTGGCACGCGCTGGGGAGCACGTGGAGAAGTGCCCTTGAATAAGTCCACGTGCTCCTGCCCTGCTCCTGCAAGGTAGAGAGCATGTCCAGTTCTTGCGCTGCTCAGACTGGGTGTCTACAGAGAAGAAAAGAACAAATTTAGCATCTACATGAGGAAGGAAACACCAGCAATGGGGACCTTTAGAGATGGGAGAAGGGTGAGATGAAAAGCAGTAGAGTAGTGGCTGTGATCTGTTGAACGTTTTCCAACTAGAGTGGCCTGGAAGGGGAGTAAGGAGAGAGGACTTTATGGAGCAAGGCTCCCAGCCTTGAGCTTCAGAGACTGGTCTGAGTTTAAAATTCATCGCATGATTTGAATGTATCAATGACTTTTCTCTTTAGTTAGTACTCCTGATGCTCTCTTGGATGCCATGTGTACGCTGAGACCTCATTCAAAACACTTGCACACAGATTTTAGTACTCTGCTGGGTCGGGGCCTCCATCCTAAATACAAATGTTAATGATCTTCAAGGCTCACGCTTAAAATTCAGTGGTTGAAGTTTGCAAACTGATTGTGCAGATTGCCAAATTAGGTCCAATTACTCAAATTTAGATGAGCTTTGCATAAAACATACAAATGCGTTCAATGCAGTGTTCTGCTTAAGTCTGTGATTTCATTTCACCATGCTTCTATTTGCATGAGTTCATTAAAACTGGTATCATTTTTTTTTCCTGGCATTGCTTTGAAAAAAAGCAATATGTAAGCTGGGGAAAAATAGTAAAGAAAAGGCTCGTAATTATAAAACGAGGTTAAGTGAAGTCATGCAGCACCGTTGTGGTCCATTCTGTAAAAGACAACCTGAGAGCTCATTACTGAGCCCAAAGTCCAAACTGACCACTTTCTGTCAAAATTATCTACTGTATCAATTAATTTAAATGAGACCTTCTGCCATGTGGTTATCCAGTCTCTGTGGTCCAGTTGTTTACTGGCGGGGGCGAAAAACATTTCCACTTCATCAGGACTGTTGTTGGTTTGTAGTCTAATTAGTATTTATCTTCCTTATTAAAAATAATAACTTGGACAAGAATGCATTGCTCCTCTTCTGTTTGTTAAGCCTTTGGGAAAAAAAAAAAGTGACATCTCCCAGCCTGAACAAATGAGAAAATCTCTAGGCAGACTAAAGGCTTTAATGAGGCTGTTACCTCTCACTAAAGCCACGCGACCCTTTCGCAGAGGTGATGGTCTGACATCTCCTGCAACATGAAGACATGCCTTCTGGCCTCTTTATTAATTACTTTGTTTATTGCCATGTAAGGTACCCAGGTGTCAAAATAGTATTTATGTTTATTTAGAGGTACCACGTAGCGCCCCGGTAAGTTAGGAGTTTGTCATCTGAAAATGAGTTTATCTGATTCATAGTCCAAATGTGAAAACAAGCTATTTCCTCTGCATGCAAAATCACTTTTTAAAACTATACTGTAATATAGGTATACATGCGCGTACCATATGTATATCTGTATTGGCATGGGAATGAATTACCTGTGCTGTGAATCAGTACACTTTAAAATAGCAGCTTAAACAATGATCTCTACCTGTCTCAGAGAAGCCCTTTAATAAATTGGTAATGCGTTACTTAAAAAATGTACTATGGAGTCTTAATAACAACTTTGTAATCAAGGTTGTAAACCTGTTTTCTGCTATAAACAGGTTCTGACCTTCCACTCTTTTCCTGAAATGTGTTTTTCAGTTAGAAGTTTCTTGTTTGTGTTGGCCAGGGGTTGTTCCACCTCCTCCAGCCCCCAAAGCCCCAAGTCGCTTGCTCAAGGTGTTGGCTTTCAGTCTCCTAGTTGGCCAACAAAGAGGGATTCTGCTTTGGAAAAAATATTGTAGCTCTCAAACAAAGTGGAGTATGTCAGAAACAATTTTGTCTATAAAGAAGAAACTTTTTTTTGTGTTTGGTTGCCTGCCATGATGATTACTGCAGCATTTTCGGAATCACGGAGCTGTTTGCTACGTGGTTGTGAACTTTTGTGAGATGATCCTCTCTGGCCTTGGCAAACTGTGTAAACTTTAGTTACTGCTTGGGTGTGGTAGCTTAACTACCTTTCTGTAATCCCTTTGCTTGTCAAAATAGCCATGAAAATGGAAACCAATCTCTGGAGAGTCCACAGTGTCCTATTTCCCCACTACTTCCCACTGCGGCATGTGCATGCTTTGAAATCCTTACGTGATGGATCTGCCGCTGTTGCCACAACCCTCTTCACTGTAGGTGCTCGTGGTTCATGCAATTTTCTTGATTGGAGGTGGGAAACGGTACTTCCATTATTTCTGGAATTATTTCTGTCGAATGCTAATGTTTCAAGCGTTTCCTCTGAGCGCTGCAGCGGTGTCAGTGTGAGTTTTTGCACGAGAAGGCAAGAGTTTGTGCTGAAAGCAGTTATTTTGTTTCCAAGTTGTCACAACCGAAACAGGGAAGACAATCCGGCTAGGGATGATGAACTCAATTGATTTTCAGTTGTTTTCTCCACCTCCATGTTTTTGCTTCTGCATTTTGGAAGAAAAGCCATAGGAAATACAGTGCTCCTCCAAGTGATAATTGTGTGAAGTTTGGAGGCTAACCTCAGCGCCTGAGCTGTGAAATAGAGGGCTGTAAATAAAGGCTGTGCCTGAGCTATACTTAGCCTATAGACTCTTTTGCAAAAGCATTTTCAGAGCGATGCTGCTTTTAGCAAGGCACGGATTTTATCCGTCTTCATTGCCTCATCTGTAAAATGGGATTTCAGTTTCTTACCTACCTCGCGGGAACGTGCTGCAAGTTGGGCGCAGGTCATCCCGCCGCTGCCCAGCTCGGGGCTGCAGAAACCGCAGAAACCCATCACTAAAAAGAACATTTCAACTGGACTCCTCTAGCGGGAGATGCTCCGAGGCATTCCCTCACCTCGGTGGTGCTCCCCATGGGAGGTCATCTGCAGTCACCCTGGCCAAAAATGAAGCTCTGATTCACACTCGAGGTGACAGAGGGTGACGTGACATTGGGTACGTTTTCGGTCCTGCATGGAGGAACGGGGGGAGTTTTGGTGCTGGCCAGGGCACCATCTCCTCCTTGCAGGAAAGGGTGGGAAGGCTCTGCCGTGGGACCATGAGCACTGCTGCATGCCAGCTTAACTCGGATCATGTTATTTTATGCCGATCCTCTAAGAGAAGGGTGGACTTGAACTTGCGTGGGTGTATTAACTCAGGAGTTTGTCTCTTGTGATGTCCCCCTTGAGATTTACTAGACATTACCTAAATTTTATTGTCAGGACTTGAAGTATTTCTTGATCTACCTATTTAAGTGAGCTCTGTCAGTGCCACCTGTATTTCCTCCAAAGCTTAAGCAGAAGTGACGCTGCCATGCTCTGCGTTTCCAGCAATGGAGAGAAGGGCCGTTAATGCTGCATACTTGAGTACAGCAGAGGCTGGGCTAATTTGATCCATTTTAGAAGAAAAAATGCCATGAGTGCTCAGATTTGTTGAGCAGTGAGTTAAATGCCTACATAAAAACTCCATTTGTGAAGCTCTTGCCAAGTGTGGCTTAGTGGGCATAGCGCAGCACAGGAATTAAGGTATGTAGTGATGGTTGCAGATCTGTGTTTCTGACCTTTTGTAACCTTGGAAGCGTTGCCTTTTCACTAAAATAGGGATGACAATACATCCCTGCTTTTGTGAAGCGCCTTTAAGTGTACTGATGAAGTGCTATGTACAGCCCAGCCAAGGATAAGAGCCTTTATCTGCTCTGTCAGTCATTCCCGTGCTAAGGCCGACTGCTAGAGCAATAAATAGAACCTGTTCCTCCGTATTGACTCTGCCTGAGATCACTTCTGATCTATATTTAAGCATAGAGTTATATGTTTTAAGACATGTTTCTTTACAAGTTTCGTTATTAAGCGCATATGCCTTTCACGGTGTCGTAGGGACCATAAAGTTTAAATGCTCGATGTGAAAAGGGGAGGAAAAGAAAACCTTTTAACCTGTGCGTTATTAGAAATCCATTTCAGATGATCCCTGTGGAAATGTTACTGATGGTCTTGTTTCTGAAGGCGGACAGTAACTAGTCATGATTTGCTCCAGAAAGGAAATAATATGAACTGTGCAAAGCCTAATGAAGGGGAAGTGGCTGATTTATTGTGAAAATTAATAGCTTTCTGATGTTGCCTGGTTTTTATGTTAATCTTGTTGCGTGGAGTGTGTGTAGGGAATAATTGAGAAACACGGAGCCTGGAGTAGTTTTTGTAGTCCGTAAATTATATCTAGTGAATGTAGGTTATAGCCTTGATCAAAAGCACCACCAGTTTCTTTAAAAATCTTTCTAGAGTTTTTGCCACTTTAATATATTGACTTATGAGACATAACTGAGTTAAGAATAGAGTTGTGTCCTATACAAGACCCCTTCAAGGAGGAATTTCTTTAAGTCTTAAGGAGGGAGGACAGGAGGAGGAGATGAATGAAAGAAAACCCACTCCACATATAATGGAAAATCTCTCATTTGAATAATGAGCATATGTATCTCCAGCTAGAATAAAGATGCAGTGGCAACACCACTGTCGTATTTCCTGCTATTGCAGAAACTGGAGCGACACATCAGACCTACCACGCTGGGAGTGATCAAAAGTCTCTGCAGGTTCTTGGCTCAACCTTTGGTCTTAAAATGCCTTGTGAAGGGAACATATGTGGATGGAGTCAGAGCCCTGGACGAGGTGCCAAGGTTTCTGCCGAGGTGCCCAGCTGCCGCTGACTGGCAGGAGCAGCCGGGTGCGGTGGGAAGCGAGCACCTTTGGGCATCCTTTGAGGTTGCTTCCAAAGCCTGGCTCTGTAAATTGGCCTCTTCTGAAGGTTTGCGTGGATGCTTCCTAGCAGGGTCATCTGGCACAGCTTCGAAGGTATTTGTTGGGATGCATTAAGCATGTGCTTTGGGGTTTTTGTTCATGTTGTAAAATCCCTTTGTTTTCCTCCTGGTCTTCGTCTTTACAGGGCAAATAAAGAATGAATTACACAACCAATAGGTCATTTCTGCATTCACTCCAGTTTTGAAAGAAGCAGCCCTACTGCTCCTAAATAAGTATTTTGGGGGGTTTGTTGCAGGGATTTTTTTGGCGGGGGGAGGTTGGCTGAGCACTGCGTCATGTGCCAAGCTGAAACCTGTGCTTGCCATATCTCTTTATTAACAGGAATTAACACATAGCCAATAAAAAACACATTAAAAAGGGACTTTAAGAGTGTATTATGTAAATTAATCCTGGGCTTTAGAGGAAGAGCAGCTTCTCTGTGTTAAATATCCTTTTGTAGACTAAAATATATATGTGTGAGTTACATAGAAAGCATGTGGTAATGATAACTGAGATACATTTATTGTATGTATTTGAACTCTTTACCTCAACCAGACTTTAAATTTGTGATATCTTCTGCTTAAAAAAAAAAAAATCCATCTTTGGCACAAGCAGACTCTTCTCTCCTGCTGTCTACGCACAAATTAATCTTGTCCTTAGTTATTTTTAATATTATAAGTCAAAGATCTGGGAAATTGTTCTTCCACTCCCTTACAAAATTCAGTGTCCCAGAGCTGAGGACAGGATGGAGCAGATTTACCCTGCACCAAGCACAGCTTTTTTAGATGTGAAGATCATGAGTGTTTAAAACAATTTCTTATGGGTATGGAGAAACAAGAGCTGTATACTAGTGGAACAGGGAAGTTTTGACCCACGCTAGGAGAGGTCAGCCTCTGCGCTTGAGAAAGGACTAAGCTACCAGACTTGAAAGTTGTGGCATTTATAAGTTTGCTCTCTTGTTTCTGTGGTGCAGGTGTTTGCCCTCACAAATGCATCAATGCAGAAATGTGTTCTAGTTCCATATATTTCTGTTCAACTGGAGTCTTTCTAATTTTTCTCTGTAACACTTCAGAAGAAAGCAAATCTGTGGCGGGCTTCAGAGATCACCAGTGGGAATGACCAGCGTGTCTCTAGACTGGCATTAGTGAATAAGGATTATTTGTAACAGCTGATGAGTGAGCCTGTGTTTTGTATGAGCTCCATTCATGTTGGTTTTAGTATGGCTTAAATTTAAAGCCGTGCAAGACAGCTGGTGCATGCTGGACAGCAGACTTAAAGTTCCCTCGTTTTTTATGCTTAGTATCATGTAGAATAGCCCGGGAAGGGAATCGTAGTCATGGCCCTGACCTGTGCCAGGTGCTGTGCAAGCTGAAAGCGTGAAATCGGTGTTCAGGAGAGCCGAAGACGTGAGACGCAGCCTGTGGAGGAAAGGCAGGGAGCCTGTGAAGCACCCGGAGGTTTTGGCACTCTGACAAGTGAGTCATTGTCAGTAAGGTCTTTTGAGTTTAAGGCATTGTAGACAAAGAGGACTGGGGAGGGGATGCGTAGTACCTGACTGCTTCTCACCATGAATGTGTGTCAGCCTCATTAGAAACGGAAAAGAATAGTTTGTAGGAGGATGGGAAAGATACTGCTAGAGCCAGATGCATGGGATAAGTTAATAGTACATGTTGCCCAACCTGAAACAGCAATATGTAAGAGTTAAAGGCACATATTGACTCTGTTAGGGCTCATATTAACTAGTGTTTAATGGCCCCTATGTTTTGGAAATAGGAGTTAACAGATTCTGCTTTGGCTTTCTCAGCATCATCTGGACTCCTTGGAAATTGGGCGCATCTATCTGCAGTCTTGCAAGCAGTAGAAGAAAAGGTGGAAAGAAATTTTGTGCAATTGCGGTGCTGTTTCATTCCTTCTGCTTAAGGGAGATTAGGATTTTCTCTACTTTTCACCCTTGGCACTTTTCCATGTAGTTTTTAATTGTAAAGCTACATGGTGCTTTTTCCTCTGCCCGAAGAGTTGGCACATGATTCTTTTGTGCAACTGAGGTAATAAACTGCTGTATTAATCACTTTACACCAGGTAATGAACAACAGCAAAACTGTTGCTTTTACCTCTCAGATTTCTACTAAATAGTCCAACTTCTTGAAGACCTTAGAAGGGGGGTCCCAAAGCTGGTTTTCAGTCCATGTCCTATCTATCATCTTATGCCTGACTTTGCACCATTTCAAATACTGAATATAAATCTTGCTTGTGGTGCAATTCCTAAGGTGGCCTTATTTGGAAGTGGAGCTGCAGATGAACCTTGTATCTCATCTACCTGACAAATCCTCATTCATGTGTGAGAAAAAAATAGTCACTTTGTTATACTTATATTCTAAGTCATATTGCTTTTTGCGACGTTATTAGATGCAAGCTACTTTTCTTCCCCTAGCAAGATCAAAAGCAAGGATACCTTTTTGGGATAGCCAGAGGTGGAAACTGGTGGGACAAGGTGCCCATCAACTAAACAGCTGTTCTGCTCTACAAAGGACACTTTCAAGGTTGTTAGCATCTAGACACTGAGTATCGTGCTGATGATCTTTGAAAAAGTTTGGAGTTTGGAAAACAGAGACCCAAGCCAATTTTTTTTAAGTCATTGGTTTTGATCTTTAGAGATTGACCATACTTTATTTTTCCTACACACATTTGTGAACACCAGGGAGAGCACTGCAGGAACAAAGATTTCAGAGACACCACGTAAAGGTCACAGAGTGGCGAGTTCCCCTGCGTGTAGGATGAAAAGGCTGCAATCTTTATTTCTCTGCTGGGGGATAGGAGACCTCTGTAAACTCTCTGGCAAGAAGATGTTAGGGAAGAAAGAGCCAGGTGAGTGGCAGTGAGTGAGCGTGTGAATGCATTTAGCCCAGAGGTGAGCTGAAAGCGATTTTCCTCATTTATTTCACCATGCTTTAAGGAGGACTATGCAGTGAGTTCTAGCACAACTGGGGTACGGTAAGTTGCTAAACAAAGATAGCGGCTTCCAAGCACTTAAAATCTCAGAAAAGCTTGTGTTTTGTTGTTTCCTTTGATTTTTTGAAAGTAAGCAAAGGTTGCTTGCAATGTAAACACTCGCTGGAATTTAAATACAGTTAAAACAAATGACAGAGCAATCAGAGCAATTTTTCAGGTTAACAGTTTTTGTTATCTTGGTGGCAATATTTCTATATAATATTCTCTTGTGAGCTAGGCACAAAGCAAGAGTGCTTGAAAAGCAGAAAAATGAAACATTTACAGTGGGAAAGACTCTAGCTTTCCCTACTGGGACAAGGTGCCCATCAACTAAACATCTGTTCTGCTCTACAAAGGACACTTTCAAGGTTGTTAGTGTCTAGACTGAGTACTGTGCTGATGGTCTGTGGTGAAAAAGTTGCTGCTTTCAGAGTACTGAAGTATTTAATTTCCAGGTGAGAGAAGGAAGAGTGAATAAAACCTGCCTATATTAACCTTATCCCTTGTCAGATCTCCCCTTTCTGAAATGCAGCAATTGTACTCCCAGGGTGGGCTTGGCTTCCATATATTTTAATTACACAGTTAAAATATTATACAGATGAAGCTTTGCTCAAGAGTAATAGTAATCTCAAAAAAAAAAACAAAAAAAAAACAAAAAAAGCCAAACCCTAAATTATAATATGGGTCATGTGCATGCCAACTATATTCTATTATATTAAAAACAAGGTCATGTTAGTATTTCAATATTTCAAGGTGTTTGTGCAGTACTTCTGCAGTACAGTTGTGCTACCACCATTTTCCACATGGGCCAATACTGCTACCACGAGGCAGAGAGAATGCTGAAGTGGCATGCAAAACTCTTAAATTCTTCAAGGATTGGCTCCCAGTGCAGAACAGGCTTTGAGAAGATTTGCTTGTAAGAGGAGCCTGCACAATACTTATCTCAACCAATTGGGCAGCCAGAATTGTAACAGGATCAAGAAGTGATCCTGAACCAATTCTCAAATGCCTTAGGTTTTTTCATCACCAAATTTGACTTTTTTTTGTGTGTGTATGAAGAACTAATTTCCATTTTCATGAATATCACTCAAAATGTATGAGCTGCAAGCGTAGACTTTGCTTGCTGAAATCAGGGAACAAGAATTGTATATGCTTATGTGATTTTACTTTAAAAGAAAATGGTGCATAAGTTCGAAATTCAGAAGAGGCTTCTTAATATACACAGATGCAACCCACAGGAGAACTTTTCCATTCCAAATTATATTGCTAGGATATTTGAAATAAAACTTGACCTACATTAGCAGTCCCATCTAAAATAGCACACCTTGCAGGTGATTTCCATGTGCTTCATTTTCCAACAGATTGCTGTGCTGATGGCAGAATTTCTTTTTTAATATTGCAACAAAAATATAAGCACATAATGGTAACTCAGCTGCCAAGCCACAGCCAGAGGCTGGAGACAGGTTTTTACGAGTCTGGAAGGCAAGCTGGAGTGGACGATTAGCACATATCCATTATGGATAGGCTTTATTTTGGCTGAGTGGCCTCTTGGTGCGTTTTCTTTGTGGCTCTTTCTGGATTTGTCTGTGTTCCTAGTTTAGAAGAGCATGCCGGTTGGTCGGGGGGTTGTGTTTTCTGCTCATTTCTGTGCAAGATGCATCATCCGTAATGGATGTACACATCTCTCTTATGAGGAAAGGCTGAGAGAGCTGGGCCTGTTTAGCCTAGAGAAGAGAAGGCTGAGAGGAGATCTTATCAACATGTACAAGTATCTGAAGGGAGGGTGTCGAGAGGATGGGGCCAGACTCTTTTCAGTGGTGTCCAGCGACAGGACGCGAGGCAACGGGCACAAACTGAAACACAGACAGTTCCATGTGAACATGAGGAAAAACTTTTTCACTGTGAGGGTGACAGAGCACTGGAACAGGTTGCCCAGAGAGGTGGTGGAGTCTCCTTCTCTGGAGATATTCAAAACACACCTGGACGCAATCCTGTGCAACGTGCTCTAGGTGACCCTGCTTGAGCAGGGGGGTTGGACTAGATGATCTCCAGAGGTCCCTTCCAACCTCAGCAATTCTGTGATTCTGTGATGTGCAGTACCCAGCTCTTCCCCCTTCCCTGCAATCCCTTGCAGAGGGCAGGGTAGTCCTTGTGTCAGGTTTTACGCTGTGGCAGTGCCGTGGACGTGGGATGCGTCAGGGTTGCTGCACTTGTAGCACGTGCAACAACTCCATCGTGTCCCACATGCTCCGAGGAAGCCAGGTTGGTGACAGTCCTGAGGTAGGACTCATCTCACCTGACTGTAGATGTCTACATCTGAGCTAACGATGTAAACGCCCTTTAAAGCCAACAAAAAGAAATTGGTGCTCCTGGCGTGCAGCTCACCCCATCATAAGGCGGCTGTCAGCCCTGAACGGTGCTCTGGATTCTGCGTTGAGAGCAAAGGGAGCCTGGAGCACTAGCTCAGATTCAGACGTCTATGTTGTCAGCTGCAAAAGGTAGGGGAGATGGATGCCACCTCGAGGACCTGACCCAAGCCCCACTAAAGCTAATGGAAGTTCTTTTATGGACATTAAGGGACAAGCAAGTTCACCCATAACAATGGCAGTAATGAAGAGATCTAAACAGAAGAACAGCCGGAGGGGAGGTTTCCAAGAGGTAGGAATGAGCTGCTCGTTGGACAGGTGACTGCTCTGAAAATACAGCTTGGTTAGGTGCACAGCTGAGCGCTGTGTTGCATGACTTCATGAGGTGATGCCAAGGCTGTGGAGGGTGGTGTTAGTAGCTGCGGGAGGACTGGGATATATTCTGTTTGCGTTCCCTTTTCCCAAAGGAGAGGGGCAGTTTAGCACTTTTCTCATGGGAACCAAGCGCTGGGATAAACTCCGAGGTCACTAAATCCAGTGACCCTGTTCTCGCGGATGAACACATCATACAGTCCCTTTCATAAACTGTTCAAATATTTGATCTCCCAGAAACTGAGCAAACTACAGGTTACGCTGACAAAAGTAAAGCAGGCTTTTGTAGAGGAGTAAGAAGCACGCTCTGTACCTTCTCCTTGCTCTCTTGTTTGTTGTTTTGTGTGCCGCGGTGTCAGAGCTTTACTGGAAGCTGTAAATATAGTTTGAAGAGAAGATTTGGATTTGTTTATTATTTGTATAGCTTTGTGCTGTCCATGGTAATTCTCACCTCTCTCCTAGTGGCTTTGAAATGGCATTCATGTTTATAAATGGCTTTAAGATAATTGATGAAAGAGTTGATTTGCATGAAGAACAAAGTGGTACGGAAACTTTGGCTGAGACCTATCCACACCTTTCTGGTGCTAGGGGAAATATTACATGAAAAGGGGAAAAGTTGTTTTTTTTTTTTTAAAAAAAAAAACAACCTTCCCCATGCCTTTGTTCCTGTTCGTGGGGGATACCAGAAAGTGATACCCAAGCAGCCTTTCTTAAAGTAACCAGCTGGCCAGAAGTTTAAAATAACCCATATCGAGTTACTTAAGTGAACCGAAGGTCCCAGAGTTGATATTCCTCCATTATTGGAAACCACCTCCCGTTATTATGCCGGGTAGGCGGCTGGCTGATTTTAGGGGAATTGTGTTGCAGAAGGGCTGGGGTTTGGGTTCCCAGGCAGCTCCCTCAAACCACCAGGCTCTTGTGGAAATATAAGCTGGAAGGTTGAAAATAGAGCTAAATATGAAGCCTCTCCTTGAGAAGTAGATGTAAAGGTTTAATCGAAGGCTTAGGGCTAATCACATTGTTTTCTATTTTCTTTTCTTTTTTTTTTTAAATCTTTTTTCTAACTGTGAAAGAGCTAAGCAGTTGCTCAAAATGTGATGAAAAGAAGAACCCATAAAACATCCCCAAGGAAATTAGTCGAGTCCTGTATTGATTTTATTTTTCAAGGTTAATTGCTGTAAATAAACTTCATAGAGAACTGCATAATTCTCCCGAAAACCGAACTGGAAACAGGGCTTTAACCTGGAAGCCGCCGTGGTTTCGAGCCACGCGGGGGGCGAGAGCGGCTTGGTGGGGCTGGTGCCGACACGCCCCGAAATGTCGCCTGCCCATCCCGGCCGGCTCCGACACCTTCCCGCAGCCCCGGCGTGCCTTCTCCGGGCGCAAGCCCTCCCGGGCTCTGCGGTGCCTCGGCGGCGGGAGCCAGTGATTGATGTCCAGGCTGGGAGCAAGCAGCTGCTGATCTGATTATTCCTGTTTCGTCTCCTAACCTTGGGAGCGTTATGGGGATATATCTTCACCGAGTCACGCTTAATGGCGTTTGGTGCAGTACTTCCACAGTAGTGATGAAGGAGTGGTGTTGTACAGAGGCAGTTTAGAAACTCCCATTCTTGCTCCTTGTATTTATTGAAGGATACGGGGAGCAAGGCGAAGAAGACCTTGCTATCCGAGGGGAATGGAAAATTTGGCTATTTGACTGGGAGCAGTTACAGGCATAGATATGCAATATGTTAATAAAGTAATTGTGCTATGTTGCTATAAAGAGGATGGCTTCATTATAAAATTCTTGTTTTAATACTGTCATTATAGCAGATGTATAGCATATGAACTAATTTGCATGCAGATAAGGAGGCTCTGACAGCTTGGTGGCATAATTACTGCATAGCATACAGCTCGCGAGCGCTTGGAGCTGGAGCTGTTGCTGGAGGTGTGCTCATGGGACTAATTACGTTGGCTTTGTTAAATTTAAAGTAGCGTATAGGCAAGAAAGAGACCCCTCTGCTGTGCTCCGTGATGTTACGTACAATAAGTTAGAGAAGCCTTGAACTGCTGCAGCCATTTTAAGCCATGCAAATGCCGAGATTTCAGCACCTCCCGGTGTAGCTGCAGAACAGACTTTTGTTTAACCAAGTAACCTGTATGAGGTTCCAGACCAAAGGTTTTAAAACTCTGATGCTTCTGTATATTGGGTCTTTTGCCTAAGTGAGCAGAACTGTAGCTGCAGTAACTTTGTTTTGCTTAGTACCTGATGAAAGCAGATGCCGAATATATAAACTTAAATTGATGAACGGACTCTCTCTCCTTCTTTCCCATAGTATGCCTGTTGCTTTTCTTCACCATATCTTTTAGTGATTCGTCTCCACTTAATTTCAAGCATATTTTTGCTTTTTTTTTTCTTGCTTTGACTGTGTCTACAGTTTTTGAAGACCTTACTAAAGAGGTTCCTTTGCAGATTGCAAAATGTTTATTTCATTACCAGGCCATTATAAACTGAAAACGTTTTATTTTCCCAGGAAAATCAGGACAGTACCACAAGAGATTTTTTTTCCCCTACTGTCCGATTAGCTTCCAGGGATGGGAAGAATTTGTGAACGTACAGTTGCCTTGGATTATGTCAGCTGAAAATTGGCAAGCAGTATAGATTTATTTTAATTCTACTAACTTTAAAAAGAAATATATGTATCCTATCAGAAGTGCCCGACGGTGTCAGCCAAACAGAGTGTGAGTTTTCCCTGGCCAAATTGTCTGGTGGTGCAGCAGGCGATGCACGGTCGCCACGCGGCAGGAGCCGCCGGGATTATGGGCTCTGTCGGGAAAGGCAGTGGGAAGGAAACGCCTTCCAGTGTTTTAACACATCAATTACTTCAGGATAAACATTGCAAAGTCCCTGTATCGGTTTCTGTAGTGCCACATGCTGTATAAATATTGGTATAAATATTAGCTTACACCTTTTTGTTTTCTGCTAAATATTTACCCAGGTATTTTGTTCTGCAAATTCCGAGCTCTTTCTTGCTTGCGTTTTGTTAATCTGGGAATATTAATAGCCTGCTGGCATTACTGTCATTTTGGAGTTTATTCTGCAGAGCAAATATAGTAACGAATTTTCAGAATGGTTGGTTAATCTTATCAACATTCATTATGCACTTATTAATAGTAATTAAAGCCAATCAGAGTGCTGCATTTGGAACTTTTTGGTATCAATCAGACAAGCTTTTTTTTTTTTCTTTTTTTTTGAGAAAATTATCATTTTCCGGGAAATTTAGTATGTAAATGTTTAAAAAATTATCTCTAATAAATCAGAGAAGGGGTACTGGAAGAACACCAAACCTAACGAGCAGTTTTCAACAAAAGTCTCTTTTGTTTTCCGTTTCTTTCCACGGGCAAAACGAAAAGGGGAGGAAGGAGGGAAAGGAAGTGGCCAATCTCTCTTCAGGCAAAACTGTTAGTTAGAACAGCTTTATTATGCCTTCTTTCATAGCATATCAGAGATTTCAAGGCAATTCTTGCAGGTTATTCAGACAGTTTTAATGTAGTATTGTGGGCATGCTGTGATTTGTGTGTGTGTGTGTGTGTGCACCTTCAGTTTTGGTGCTGAATTTGAGGTACTTAAAAATCAAACTTGAGTCTGATTTTTATTTTTAAGTGGCCAGGAAGAAGCAYGCTTCTTTTGAAAATCAGTCCCCCGTATGCTCTCGCAAGGCGGGCACGTAGTGTTTCTCGGCACACARTCAAAATGTTGCTGCCGTGGGGGCTGCCGGCTCCTCCTGGTAACTTTGGGATGTCCTTTAGGTCCCTTGCAATCGCATGCATGACAGAAGGGCTGAGAGCACCGCTAGGGCTTCGGGGCTGGACTTTGTTGGTGTTTCTGTACCAACGCTGCGACTCCGTTTATGCTCTTTAGGCCTGCTGTTGCCACTCAGGAAACCGATTATCCCACGCTCCTCCGTTTCGCAGCCCGATCAGAGGTTCCTCCCGAACCAGCAGTGCTTATCATCTCCAACTGTACATAATTAGGGGAGAGAGGCTGCTCCACCATAGCTGAAAAAGGCAGCATTTCTCGTACAGCCCCATACGTTCAGTGTCCTGGACTGGGCGTCTAAAAACTCACTCCAGCATCATATTCTGCCCAGTTGTGGCAGATAAAATGTGTGCAATTAGTTTTTAAGCAGTTGTAGGCACCCAGAATGAAAAACCTCTTCTTTGGGACTTCAGCTGTGTGAATGAAGTTGTTTAACTTCAGCTTGGCTCACTGTTAGACTGTATAGTGCAACAGTCTGCAGATTTTGACCATAAAGCAATGAACATTTCTCTTCTGCTTAGAAAGCTTGTAACTAACTGGGGCTGATTGCTTTTTTGCACAAGTCTTCTGCATCTAAAATTAGTGACTAGAAGGGCCGTGAAAAGAGCGATCGTGCACAAACCCAGAAGAATTTGCAGATTGGTGCAACAAAGGAAAAAAATAGACACGGATTCCAGTTTTTAAAATGTAGCAAGTGTGCCAAAATGTTGTGAATATTTACTGAGGGCAAGGAATGACTCCTGCAGAGCTATTCTACTCCAGGAAACATTTGAGTATACATATTTAACAATCTAATAATGCAGCTGTATAAAGTCTTTTATATATATTTAATCAGTTAAGAAAATGGTATTTGGCATGTGAGTCTATTCTGCAAAGGTCAGCTTTTCACAGKTGTTTTTCTTTAAGTTTGTAGTGGTATTTTTAACCGCTTTTCTGGCCCCACAGTCTGCCCTCTCCCTCCAGTTACCCCCCAGCCCCATTTGCAACAGCATGAATTAAGGGCAGGAGGCTGGCATTAACCTAGATCCCAGGGGTTTTAGCAGTGCAAACCAGCCTGATGTTCTTTAAAACATTCAATATGGTCTTTTTCGAACAGGAGAGGGTGGGACTTAGTCCCTGTTTAAGAACTYGGAGGATAAGAGGCTCTACCTCATGCTCTGCTGGATATCAGATTAATGCTGGTGAAGCGACCAGCGATGGCTGCAATGTTCTGCCTGAGTTTCAACACACTTCTAATTATAGCAAACAGTGCTGTAAACTCCAGAGGTGATAACGAAGCCTGGGMCCTTGTGTCAACAGAGCTTCAAAGGGGTAACGCATTCCTGTTCTGCACCACCATTCCTTATTTGTGTGTTCATGGGCAGCTAAGCTCACGCAACCGTGTCATGCTTGTTTCCACTGAGCCRGAGAGGTGAGACGTGCAGAGCAGCGTAGGTTTGTAATTTTATCAAGGTAATTGAATATTATCTGTCTGTCTTCCCTTTGGGAGATGCGTGAGGAGGGAGGCAAGGGTGGGAGGCTGTTCATACGAGAGCTTCAGAAAAACTTGTTGCCTGGAAGATGATAACACATCTTTAGTGCTCTGCTGTCCCATGACAAGCGCTCTCTGCTTCTGAACCTGGGCTGTAATTGATATAAGTGAGCCCTGTAAAACAGCCCTTGTTTATATTACACAAATTCAGCATTYGGAAAATCAGGACTTGGAGCAGGTGGAAGCATGCAAATAAGTGAGGGACTGCATTGAAGATGAGTTATAAAYTTGTCATAGGAAGCTCTTGCTGACCAGTGAATGCTGTCTTTTCCCAGCAATGCTATGCCTAACGCAGGTGTTCTCCTGTACCCTCCTAACCRAGATATTAACCCATCTGCAGAACATGATGTGTTCTACTGTTTAGTCTTAGAACGTGAACCAAGGTAGCTTTCTGAGAGGGAGGTAACTCACATTACTGCATGGGTTTGGTTGAGCAGGAGAACCTTTACAGACATCAGCTCTCCTTTTCCTTCAGGTTCTCTAAGGAGAGAAAAATAACCGTCCAGCAGTCAATTRCTAGTAATCCATTGATGTTTGGATGACCTGACAAGTCTGAAGTAGGTGTGCTTCTTAGTGCAGATAAGTCAGGACAGTCCAGCTGGCAGATCTAGTCCTTCATTAGCTTTGGTGGAGGCRAGTGGTGTCTCTTGGAGCAGCACTGTACTCGCTACTTCTTAGTGGAAGAAGTAGGTAGAACTGGCACTGTACTTGTCCAGTGCTCCTGTAACCCGTGAGGAGGGGTGTCCTTACCTGCAGTTCTTGTTCCCTCRTTGGTGAGAAGGTTAGAACATGATCCCACAGTCCAAGTTATGTGTCCAAAAGATAGAATTGCTTCATTCTTACAGATGTGTTAGTTGTGGGCTGAGGGTCCATTTCTACCAGAAATACMCATAGCAAGATGCAAATTCAGTCTCCAGGAGAGACTCACTGAGGTTCTCCACTGCCCTGAGCATTGGGGGAGAAGGAGCCAGAGGAAGGGAAAGTCTAATCTAGTTTAACAACTAACACGTTCCAAAAAATATCAATAATATATGATGGTGGGGCGGATCTGGCATAATTGGAGTGATACAGAAAAAAGAAAGTTGTTCCCTCCGGTCGCTGCTGTTCCTGTCTGAGAGGTACCCGGGCAACACATTCTGAGGCCAAAGACGGGAGCTGGGGAGGATGGGCAGCCTGGCCGTCTTGCTTTCTGGAGATTGTAAATTAAGGACCATTTGGAAATTTTTCTAATCTTAGATCCTGTGCTCTTGGGGGAGGAGGGGTCTGTGTGTGGAGGAGGAGGGAATTCCTTGAGTGTTGTGAAAAAATACATAACAAGCCCCTCTAGTATAATCGCTTGATGCACTAGACCAGAAAAAAGCTACAGCCCTGCACAAAGCTCAGAGCTGAAGAGCACAAACATTTCATTTCATCCATTTCTCTCTCTCTAAATGTGCTCTTTCAGTCTTCTGTTAGGAGCATTTATCTCCCCGGACGACGATCGTCATACACAGCTGTTTCCAAGGTTATACAGAACATCATTTAAAATTAGTTGGTATTGTTTAAATCCAAATGCATCTACAGAGGGCTGCCAGGCTGTGTTGCCCGAAGTGAAGTTGGGAGGATGAGCCTCGTGTGGGAGGTGGCCGCGTGTATGCRGACCGGGAGGACAAGGGGCATTTGCAGGCCAGGAGGGAGAGAGCAGGGAGCAGGGGCAGGCTGGGCACGCAGTGCCGTGCTTATTAATGTGAAAACTTGGCACCTCACAAAGATTTAAACATTTAATCTGTGAYGTGACTTGCTATAAAAACCTGAACGAAGAGGTGAGTGTTGTAGGTCTATCTACACTGTCGAGTGGTGATTACAGGTGTGCAAAGACTCTTGGCTGGATTTGTGGTTGTGCTGCTCATAACCTAGTTGCACAGTCTCCTTGCCCTTGGTAAGCTGCAGCACCTCCCCTAGCAAATTTGTAAATACTTAGCTGCTGAGCTTTGTCCTCAAGTGACTGCAYTGTAGATGGGCCCTTTGTTAAAACTCTTTTTTAAGAGAGACACACTCTGAACAGATGAATGAGCTGGCTTGGATGCATTAAAAAAAAAAAGTCCTATTCTACCAGCACAGTCTAACTCTGACATAATTTAGAACAACTCTGCCTTCCTCCTCCTGAAACTTCTCCTACACATTTACCGTGTTGCCAGCTCCTGTGATTTGCAGACTTACAGAGKGGACCCTGAAAGAGGTCATTTAGTCCATCCCTATGCCGCAAGGCAAGAGCAACTATGCCTAGGCATCATCCCGGAAAGACCTGATAGGGAGGGTCACTTTTCTGTCCCTTCGTGGTTTCGAAGAGATTGACCACTGGGCTCAGATGCAGTTGCCAGCAGGGACTGTTGACTGATGGTTGCCTTGAACACTGGTGGTACGTGCTTTGGGTGCACCATCCGTTACCATCCATTTGCTTCACAACATGGCTTTTTGTTGATGGAGCCTGGGGAAGCTGTTGCCCTGAAAGTAATAAAAGCAGAAAGAAAAGAGCATGACCTCTAAAATAACTGTATGCCTTGAATGTCACAGAATTATTTTTAAGGCCATCTTTTTTATAGAGGTCTGTCTTGATTTTTAGGAAGGGAAGGAATGAGCTTTTTTGGAGAGCTATGCTGGATGCTGGGGCTGCTGATGCTACGGATGGGCCTGGGACAGCTTTCAAAACAGCCACCTTTTTCTCTTGCAGTAACCTCTGCTCTCCCGCAGACAGCCTAATTTTAGAGGGCATCAACAAAGTAGATAGGTTAGGACTGTTGAAGATATTCTGGCTACCTGCTATTGCAGAGCCAGTCCTCCTCCAAGCCTTCATTTTTTGTCACTGAACTCTATTAAAAATCTGCCTGCAAGTGTCCCATAATAGAGAAGAGCATCTGAAAATCTATTTTTTACCTAGATATTTAGATATCACCCAAGGGATCTGAAGTCCTTTGTATGGGAACAGCATATGGGAAAATAGGATGTCATCAAGTAGACATGCCCCGTCAGCCTGTCCATGAAGTTACTGAGCTGTGTGTACAATACAGTTTGTACAAAATAAACTTCTTATAAACAACTGGTTTTCCTTTGCGCTGCAGTTAGGCCTGGGAAAAGGGACAGGAATGCATGGCTGAGAATGAGCTGTTTCATAAATCCAATTATAGAGATATTATGAACATTGCAGCTTATCTATACTAGTCCAAATTAACTCATTCTTCTCCACTGTAAATTCACATACTGTGGTAACTGTGTAGCCATGCTCTCCAAACAGATGAGGAYTGTAAGTTAAAAGCCATGAAATAATATCTTAAATAGTCTATAGATATTTTCAGCACTTGAGCCTTAATTGGTGTCTTCTCCTGGCCAGGTGCATAACTCCTGTTGACACTAATGGGAATTAGGTACATGCACCGAGTGGGGAATAGATCAGGAAGTCACTTATTTGTCCTTGAGGGACACTGTGTCTTGGTATGTGACAAGCAAAAGTCACAACTGGCACCGTTCACTGTGAACCATTTCTGCCGAATGACACTGATGTGCGCCCCGTGGAAAGCATCTGCTTAGGTTCGCGGTAGCAAGAGGTTCTCATTAGTCAACCAATCTGTCTCAAAGTTAGACTCTTTAAAAGTAGGCGAGTTCATCCTTGTGCATTTATCCTGCAGAAAAATTCAGAATCCAAGCTTTCACTGATCAATTGCTGCATTAATTATGCACAAAAGGTTCAATTCTGCCGGCCGTGTTCGCTTTGAATGCTGCTTTACTCTGGGAGGAATTGACTTGCCTTATGCAGGTTGGACAAATTCACCTCCAGTCTGAACTTCTATAGAAGTCTCAAAGGAAGGTCAAGTTTCTGTTATTTTAAATAATAAATGAGATTCCCATTGAGCAAAATGATCCAGGAAATCAACTTCAGCTCTCTGAATAACAGTCACGTGGCCTCTAATGGAGGGCTGGGAAGAATTGATGGAGGTAGAAGAGAGATGAATCTCCAAGCTGCAGCTCTCTCGCTTCTAACCTTGTGGAGTTGGCTCCAAGGAAACATGACTCTCAGTGATGACTTACGTATTTTGAAGTATGTCTTGGAGCTGTGATTTCCAAATATACTTGACTTGCAGTCTTGACCTATGCCAAATGAAGTCCTTGTTGTTGAAATGGAGCTACAACAAGAAGGGGAAAGCACAGTGTTTGTGTAATAGAGAGAAAGTACTTTTTCATGACTCTCAGCAAAGTTTTCCTCCCACCTTTTTTTTCCCCAAGTGGATATTTGGAAGCATTAATAATTGCTTTTTCCCCTTCACCTCTGGAAGCAGCCTAATTTKGCCTAACAGTCAGAGTGAAAAATAATAATTAAAGTGATTCATTCATCTAGAAAGTGTAAAGGGTAACTTAAACAAATGGCAGTAGCGGTAAGAAAAAAGCTGTAGTGAATGTTTCATACTTTAATTTTCTGTTGAAATATGAAGTGACCTGAAAGGAGCGAGGGGTCTTTTATCAAGCGGGTGTATATTTCCTTGTAATACTGTTTCATTGGCTCTTTCCACTTATTAATCTTAGAATTACTAAAAATATATGGGATAACGGATGATAGTTGCACAGAGCTCTCATTTACTTTGCCACAYGGCTACTGTGGGAATGTGCTTCAGCTACTTTGGATCTTTTGCATTGCCTCAAGAGAGAACTTCGCCCACGTGTTTTGCTCCAGAAGTCATCTGTTGTTTGTCAGTGTGTACACATAAACAGCTCTTGCCRCTCCGCCTAAATATTGAGTCAGAGGCTCCCTCTGAGTCCATCACCGAGGAGTTTCACATTCATCACAGCAGAGCGCATGATGCTGTTAGCCCCAAAACCTTGTCTGCCGACTGTAAATCATGGGACGCAAGTGACCTTCTGCTCTTTGGCTCCCTCGTGAGCTTGGGGCTCCGACTGTCGGGCTCGGTCGCTCTGGGTCTCGGTACCGCTCTGGAAAGTGGACATGGCTTCGTTTTCCCACCCTGCTGAAGGCATGCTGTGATTTTGTGATGGATGTCAGAGGACCGGGGAGGTTATTTTATTATTTTAAAACACCTGTGATTAAGTCATGCCACATCTGTTGGGCTCTGCTCACCCTCCCCATGTAGCTGCACAATTTGCAGTGTTTCCCCTCTAGGTTCTCTTTTGCCTTTATACAATGTTTCCTTAGAGGGTAAGAGAAACGTTTCTTTAAAAAATTGTTCCAGTGTCACAAAATAACACAGTTCCGATCATGCTCTTGAATATCTGAGCTTTATTGCTGTGTTTCATTGGTGACTTCGTCTAAGTACCCACCTGTAGGTCATTGTGCTTGGAATTTAAACCCTAACAGATTTATGAGTCTTTATGAACTGCCAGTCTGCCTATCAAGGCTCTGGTTCACAGCATCTGCTGGGTTTACTTGAAATCGGGTAAGATGTTACTAGCCTTTTGGTCTGCCCCTGGTTAGCCCCTTCAGAAAAGCAAACGTGAAGAAAACGTGCTGCTCTCCACTGCCAGTGCGTCAGCGTAGACCTGCAAGGATGTCCGATGCCGCCAGGCCAGCAAGGGCAGGTGCTGTGTGGTGGCACTGGGCTCAGGTCTGCTGGCCCAGCCACCGCTGTAACCACATCTGGAAGGGGTATGCCTGTAGAGCAGCGGACATCCGTAATTCAGGACCCCAGCTGAGACACACAAAAGTCTGTTTCTTCTCTGATCCACAAAAGGTTTATGGCTGTGAGACTGCTCTCCTGTAAAACTTGAGCTCATGTCTAACGTGAACCATGGAAAGTGGCATTTGAAGCTGCTGGGAGGTTTGCAGGCTTTAAAATAAGCAGGTTGTCTGCGGGAAGTGACCCTTTCGCAGCAGCAGCCATCTGGCAGAGTGGCTTCACCTGCATCAGGCATCTGAAGGACGAGACCCAGCTCTCAAAGGGGAAGTGCCTCACACTTTGAAAATAAATGCCGGAGTTGAGGTTTAAACTTTATTTTTTGTTAAGGTCTTACCTGCTGCGTGACATCCCTGTCCTGCAGAAAAGCATTCTATTTCACTGATAATCACATCAAATCAGTCAAATTACACATAGGTTCTTTAAAGAGCATCTCGTCTTAGTATCTTTCTAAAGCCTGGATCTGATTTTGTGCTTTCAGTCTTTCATTTTCCAGGAATGCAGTGATTTAGTAGTGTGAAAAAGCAGATTTCTGGGTAAATGGTCTTCTCAGCACCCCAAATCACAATGTCCTACACCAACCATGTCTAAGCCGAGAAAGTAATTGTATTTTTGAGGATTACTTCCTTATCCTCTGCATGATGCCGACACAGGTATGAGCTAAAACCCGGTGGTGTTTTTTTGTTTGTCAGGAATTGGATGCGCAACAAGCAACAGCTCATTTTGTTGGAGCTGCCAAACCGTTGCCCGGTGATAATTTTTTGTGTGCTGTTTATTTATATTGGATTCAAACCAGTGGCTGTGGGGTCTTAAGGTACTCTGCAATTTTTCACTCTAAGAAAGCCGGAGCTGCCTTCGATGCAGCACCCCATGGCATCCCATGCTCTCTGTTGGCCATCAGTACTATAAGGGCGTTGGGAAACCGGCAGATGAGTTGAAAATTGCACTTAAAATCGGGGGACTTGCAGAAGATGGTTTGGAAGAGGCTAATAGCATGGTGAAGTATGTAGCGGGATGGAATGATTGTTTTGTGTGAAGGCAAAGCTATAAATGCCTGCACAGGGACATTTAAACAGAGAGAAGGTATAACTAGAAGTAATCAGATGAAACGAAGCCAAGACCATTTAATCCAAACGCTATGTCAGTGTCCCCGGTATAAGCGCCGGGGTATTTTATGGGGCTGGTGCTTGGCTTCAGAAAGGCAGCGTAAAGCACTCCAGGGCTGTTTATCCTGTGCAGTTCGTACGCGATGACAGGATTGGSAGTCAAGGTTTTTATTATTTGTGTACAACTGAAAAAACACTAAAATAATTGGAGAAGCTGGTATACATTATCAATAGCGTGACAGTTAGCTCTGGGCTGCAAAGGTGCAGAATTATGTGCCAGCGAACCGGGAGGCTTCCTGTATCAGCGAATGTTTTAATTAAAAATGAGGAAAATGCTTGTAACTTGGGTTTGCTTCAGTGTTTTATTGCACTTACAAAACTATAAAGATTAATAAGTTTTCTCTGGGTTAGAGCTGGCAGTGTTGAATCTGAAGCAGGGGAACTGTAAATAATAAAAGGTTCTATTAGTTTTTATTTCGGTGAGGTAAAAGAAGAATTAGAATTAATGTATTTGTTTTCTTTTACATTTTAACGCTTCCAATTATCAATAGGGAYGAATCCTAAACTCAAACACCAATCAATTTCTGAGTGCTTGGCATTTTTTCAGCATCCTAAGCAGTTACTTAATCACAACATTACAGAAAGCGAACCAGAATATTTTCAACCAGCTAAAGTGTTAGCAATCAGGAAGAAATAGCGCATGCCGTGCATACAGAGCTACTGGGGGGAAAAAACGCAAAAAACAAAGCAGAAATTGGTAGCAGCTAGGAACAGGTAAAATTAAGGGATGGGATCTGCAGGGAATATTGCCTAAACGGGCATATTGCTGGGTAGATTTGCGGTCTGTTCTAGTCCTTCCCTTGAGTTTTACAGTAAGTGAGTCCATATGGCTGCATTAGTGCGTGTTTCTATAATCTGCATACTTCTTGCTGTGTCTGCTACTCTTCCATTTATTGGTCAGTGTCGAATAGGAACCTGCAAAACTACCAAGCACGGGTCGAGGAGGATTTGTCTGGGAAGAAGTCCCATCTGAACCAAGGGTTGGCGAGTGGGCAGGCTTCTGTCTTGCCAAAAAAGGTAGTGGCACAGGAGACCCGTGGCTTTCTGACAGCCTGCAGAGGTTCTCCCTGCTGGAAGTCCATTACATTTATAGCATTTCACGGCGCCAGGCTGGAGGAGAAAGCATACCGTGGAGAAGATATCCCTTGTGTGCATTGCTCAGTGAGCAGACTGTTTTAAATAACTATACTGAGGTCCTGTGGAGGTGTGATGGAATGCTGTTTTGTTTAAAAAAAAAAAAAAAAAAAAGGCAACCAAAAAACTCTCAGTCTCTCTCTCGTGCTCAGAGTAGATGAGGTCACTGGAACAAACTTCAGGCAATGCCTCCGAGATAAATGTGCAGGTTTTATGTGACACCTTCTTTCTATGGTGGAATTTTACAGAGATTAGACTAATGAACTGATCCACTTTTAGGCATATGCTGTTAGGTGAGCTGTTTTATTAAGACTTTTTAACTGCAAATTAGAGGCCTGCTAGAAGGGTAATTAAAGTCAAGAGAAAGAGTTTTATATCACACCCAACCAGGGATGACCCACATTGTGTTGCACTTATCTCGGCAGCACAAACAGCCTCCGAAGACGAACAGCGCAGGAGGTAAGTAATCTTTGTTGAAGCAGCTGAGCTATTAGACATCAAATAATCTCTTATTTATTGCTGTAGCTTTAAAGTGCAGGATATACTTTTGTAGATATATGTGCCCATATGTATGCAGGCATCCAAAGCTAACATTGTTCTTGAAGAAAGTCTGGATTGATATGCTGCAGGTGTTTGGTCTGTGTTGGTTACTCAGTTTAGTATGAATTTAATTACAGTGTCTGTTTGTAGTATAAGTCTGAAGTCTTGGAATAAAATAGATAATAGGATATCTTGTTTTGGGAGACTAATATTTTTTAGTATCCAAGTTTTAAGGTGAAGGAAGAGGTTTTTCCTTCTGATATTTGTGACAGCTTGTATAGTAGAGCTGTTGTAGGAAACAGGCAGTTTCCTACAACAGGCACTTAAAGAAAACATGCAGTATTCCCAGAAAGCCCATGAGCTCAGCTTACCTGATGCGCGTGGTGTTGCCTTCTCTCTTTGCTCTGTGGCGTGGTGATGCATCTTGCAGGAGTTTACAGCACGCCCAGCCTCAGCTGCCGTCTTGGCCTCTCTTCTTTCCCAAAGACAAAATGTTGACTGAAAGGAACGATGGCAATAGTTTTTACATAAAGAAGGTCTTTTTGAAGTAACGGTGTGCCATGGCTGCGGTGTTATCTAGACTTCTAAAAACGTATATGTGAGAGAAACCGAAGTACAAATGCAAGGATATAATCACCCTGTTAATTCACTTTCAGCTAATTTCACTTCCCATAAGTCACATAGACGCTTACACAAACTGCAATTTTGCTTCATTTCTTTGCCAATATTTAAAAGTAGAACATTACAGTGCAATCTCATTACTATGGCTTTATTGATTTACAAAATTGCACTTTATTACACTAATCCATATATTAGCAAGAATAAAACTGCATAGTTACAGCTAAGGTCGTCTCGCCGAGTAGGTATATAGTTTGCCTTTTCATCAACAGTTCACAGTTTAAATTAGTGGATGTCATGCTGTTGGACTCTGTGAATGACATTAATAGCAAACTCATTAGTTCACAAAGTATAATCTTCTTCATGGGTGTCCCAGCTCGTGGGAAATGAGAGGGATTTTGCTGCAGGTGTCTGGTGAGGTAAGAGGAATTGCTGAGAGAGAGGGATCCAGAAAGCTCGCTGTTACTGTTGCTAACACAAGAACATTTATTGCTCGTGTTTTGTCTTAGGCCAGCATACTCTTTTTCTGTTTGTAGGAAAAAGCAAACAAATCCTCGGTAACCACTATGCTAGGAGCAAACATGCCTCAGGGATGCAATCGGTGGTACGTTCCCGGGTCAGGGAGGTCCTGCTGTAGATCCTGCACAGATCCTTAAACAGAGGTGTGAAGTGGCTTTCTTGGGGAGCATGGCAGTTTTGGTACCCTTGCTCTTTCCTAGTCTTTGGGTAATTATCAATTTCTTTAAATCAATATTGCAGTCCACATGGCTTTATGCAGCCACGGCGTGGTGTTTCCCTACRTGCAAATGAGCTTGCAGACCCTCAAGGCTGCAAGTTATTTTTGTCCCTTTTAATCTATTAGGCCCTGATGCTTAACTACAGAGTTTCCTAAATCCCATTGATTTCTCTGGAATTAGGCTCCCAAATTCCTTTGTGAGCCTGCGCCCGGCGCTCTACRGCGGAGACGACCGCCCTTCCTACCTCCTCCACACGTTGCGAGGATAAATGTGTTACAGACCATCAGCCTTCTCATTCGGTGGCAGCGAAGGCCACGGGAATGCCCAAAATAGATTAAAAGGGACAAAAATAGCTCGGAGCCTTGGGGGTGTAGAAACTCGGAGCTGCTGCCRTGGCTGAATCATTTCGCAAGGGAAGATCCGCGCAGGCAGCGCTTCCYGGGAGAAAAGACGGGAGTGACGCAGGYGGATGCGGCRCGGCAGAAAGAGGCGGTGGCTTTTYCCCGYGATGAGGGGTCGATGGCCAGAGCAAGAGGGGAATCTCCGAAGCTCCCGYRGCGGATGTGGCTCGGGCCACCTCGAGTGCCTGGAGTCTGCGGGGAGCCAAACGGAGCCGGTACCGAGTGCTTTGCACCAACCCATCTCCCCGTGTATAAAGAAAATCATTTTAGGGCACAGCCACCTAACGCCTTGCTCTCCAAAATGCATYTGTGGAAGGACAGGTTTGTCTTGGTCAGCTGTTTTCTGGGTTTAATCAGTCGTTCCTGCTGACCGCAGTGACAGAAATGTGGTYTCTCGTACTGCAGCCGTGTGTATTGCCAAGAAGAGCCTGTTTCTGCRCATGCCTCATTAGCAGAGCTGTGAATTAATTTCTGGCAACAGACCGCGTTCGCCTTCAGACTGAATTTCTGCTCTGCCACTGAGATGCTTCGGTACTTGCCGCATCCTTGTGGCTTGTTGGTATCAAGGCACAGGCTAGAGAGGGGACGGATGATGTTTGAGATCTCTAAATGAGTCTTCAGAGCTAGGAGTTTCAGGGGAAAATAATATTTATAACTTGAGCACGTTTGATTTGTAACAGATCAGGTTTCTCTGAAACTTTCATATTTTCATGGAAATGCACCTGTGAATTGCAACCTCTACGCACCGTAGCTAAATGGGGAGAAGACACTCATGTRGTGGATAGCACAACAGTGTCCAAATGCAATTTCTTCCGCTGCTGTTGGAAAAAAATCTCAGTAGCCTTAATTTGGATAACCCCTGACATCAACAAGATGAAGTACTTCTGCGTGCAACATTTTCTTGCAGATCGGTTACACTTTATTCTTTGTGAATGTAGCTAAGGCTGTTTCTGATACTGTGCTGCAGATAAGTTCTGGCTTAAGCCTGGCTGCCACTCAGGTTGCCCCTTCTGGAGACCGAACTGGTTGTTGCTGCCTTCTCCCTTCTCCGCGGGCCATCAGCAGATCTGCAGTTTGTCCTGCCTTCTYGTTATCTGGCACAGTAGGTGACGGATGCTGGAGAGCCAGAACAGGCTTTCCAAATTATCCTGAGACAGGAGGGAAGAGGGTGACCTCTAAACACTGTGCAGAGGGAAGAGAGGCTACTTGCTTAATGCATTTGTGCCTTGGCAGTTCACAATTTTTTGATTTTTTTGTTGAATGAACAAAAAAAATCAGCCTTCAAGAACTCAGGCTAGGACAGCATCCTTCCCCTAAGCACCTTGCAAGCAGCCTCTTGTCGACACCCTGCAACAGCCCTTGGCTTTGCATCTTCATGAGTCAATAGTATCCCTCCACACTTCTCATTAAAACCTTATTTACTRCAGTTTCATTCACCTATGGTAACTACCGGTGACAAAAGAGCATAGAAAATATCATTATATCATCTGTAACGGTAGACTGTATGTGAAAATCCCAAATTATCTGCTGTTTTGGGAGAAGCCAGACAGGGGAGATGAGAAGCCGTTTTCTGCAAATGACTTGCAGTTTGATTAGCTGYGTTTTGGTGGCTCACTGTATCATCGCGACCAGCCACTGGAACTGCATAAGGAGTTTGCAGAAATTATAGCTTYGCAAATGGGAGCTGGAGGTGTTGTGCATTCAAGAAGTCAACTCCTAAATGACTTGCTAGAGGCTGTTCAGGTGCGTGGTGAAAGAATTACTGCTCGAGAACTGTTTTCTTTTAACAAGAAAGTAATTGAAGTGACTGTGGCCCCTTTGAAGTCTTATTCTTAGGTTACAATAAGCAAGATTCTGATTAATTTAGCAGCAGGGCATCAGTGGCTATTAACAACTTAACGTTAGGCCCTGGTAGATTGATAAGGAGATAAACAGCCCTTGAATCACATATTAACAATCTGGCCATACTATAATTGAAGCTCACGTTGGATAATTGTCAGCATGGTCGATAGGCAACATAATAGCCGTAGTTATTTTTCTTTTAAATGGACCTTTATATTTATGACTCCTATATATATGACTCCTATTCAGAGTAAGAGTCAACAGGCATCGGTACGTCTGAGCCACAGTCCAGCTATTCTAGGCGTAGATGACAAGCTGTAATTTAGGTAGCTTAAGTACAGCAGTGGGCCGTGGTTGGGCAAGCGCCCCCGTGTCTCTGTGCAGTTTCTCGGGTGGGCTYTCCAGCCCGTGCTGAGATCCCTCCTCTGTGGCATCAGTAGTGCCTGAATCCRCCAGGATGCAGCTAGCATGGGTGGGGAACCAAAGCGAGAGCTGGGCCCTGGGCTGCAGGGCGGGTGGTTCATCCAGCATCTGGCCGCCCATGTTCTCCGTAGCTTCACCTCCCCGGACCAAGAGGGAAGGTGAAGCCTGCAATGCTAACCRGTAGCATTTCTTTTTTTCCTCCTAGATTGCAGGAGATTTAAGCAATTCCAGTGTGAATTTAATGTCTCTAACTAGTTTTATATATTATAGGACACTTTGACTAAATATAGGGGAAATTTGCAAACCACGTGAAGAAGGAGTCAGTAATTGCTTGGTTTCTCCTCCTGTTCCTTCTTGTTGTAGCATTAGCAATTCTGAGCTAGTCACACAGTAGGACATAGCTCAGATTAATTAGCTAAATTGCTACCTAATGGCAATAAGATTTGATGCCACTTAATATTTCAATGCAAGCGTGGCAGGCAGGTTAACATATTCAAATACGATTGGCTCCCCTTTTCTAACGGAATATAAAACTACTGTTTGAGCTGTCAACAGAATTCATTGTGTTCAATTAATTTCTGCCATTAGCAGCGGTATGATTTGCTATTAGTTCTGATAAAGTGTACAGCCAGCTCCGAGGTGCTCTCCTTCAGCGATGACCATCCTGGGCGAAGGATGCTGAAATGCAGTTTAAAGGGGGGAGGGGGAAAAGGCTGTGCTTTGCACATAATTAAATCACATTAATGCCGAGAGACTTGATTACAATTTCAGGTTTATCAGCAGACTGCTCCAGTGGTAGCTTGCAGCCCGGCGGGGTGCACATGCTGCCCAGTAGCCGAGCAGTTGTTTGAGGCCGTAGAAGAGCTTGGGCTGGAGGGTGCTGCTTATTTTTAGCATCCCGTTCCAGAGAAAAGGAGCCRCGTTTGCTTGTGCGCCTCTTTGCTTTTCTTGTCTTTCGCCCTTTCTTTCCTGCCGCCCTCGGCCCCCGGYCCCCCCGGCGAAGCGGCCCTTCTGGCTTTGTTGTGAGTGTGGTTTGTAATCGTTGTACACATCCCAGATGGTTCGTGCAACCTCTTTGAAATGCCATCTGCCAGGCGTGTGTCCAGCCGGCAGCCCGTCATTCGGCTGCAAGAAAAACGGAGGCGGGTTCTCCCTTCCCCCTGCCGCTCCGAATCGCGGTGGTGACGCTTGCTCAGACGCGAGGCCCGATAACAGCCCCGGCATCTGCAGGCGATCTTGGCTCCAGACAGCAACATGGAAAGTTGTGGGGTTTTTCGCCTTCTCCCAGATAAGATAGGCGAACCAGTGTTGTTTTTATTTCTCCCCTGTTCGTTGCCGGAGACCGACGGGAGGTGACAAATGTTATCTCCGTGATGTAATGTTTTTCTGTTGCGCCGCGGCTTGGCGTTTCTAATGCATCCAGTGTGCGTTGCAGGCAGGCGTGCTGATAGCGAGCACATCTGCGAGTTTTCGACTTGAACATATTCAGGAAATTAAGAACACTGAGATGAAACAAATAGATCCATTAAAATGGCTCAGAGGAATTATGGCAGAGATATAATTGTCATGTCAAATCGGCAGCCAGCACTAGTAAACCGCTGACTGCAATTTCACCACTATAAAAATTCAGAAGGAAAAAAAAAAGATTAATAAATACTCTCTGTGGGAAGATACAGATAAAGGAAAGGAGAGAGCTTTAGAAGATAAATAAAATGAATCCTGAAGTTCCCTGATCTTTCTTTGGCTCCTGCRCGTGTTGTCAGTTACTGGAAAAAGTATGTCCCAGTCTTTGCAATTTGGCTCGCGTGCCGAATGGCTCGGGGTGATGTTTGACGGATGCATTGGATAAGGAGCGCTACAGAGTCTGATTCTCACTTCTGTTGTACTCCAGGCATGGGATGGCTGGAGCACATCCTTGAGCGCACTTATTGCAGGAGCTTGTCATTCCTCTTCCTCCTTCCCTCTTGTGGCTCTGGGTTAGGGGAAGCCGCCGGGGGTGGCAGAGCCCCGACGCCCTGGTAAGGGTCATCGCAGGAGGCGCTCCGTCCGGGACGTGTGCCTTCGTCCCGCCGTCAGGTGCGTGCATGCTCCTGGCGTGCCAGGCGGGCCCTGCCTTCCTCGAGAGGGACATGCAGGTCTGGGGGCGCACAGKGCAGTCCCAATATTTCTCTGGTCTAGATCTGTGGAAGACGTCTGTCCTCTGTTACAAACTACTCCGTAATAGTTGCCGTACTCTTACTGTAAGAAGCCAAGAGTACAAAGAACGCAAAACTGAATCTTTTCAAACAGCAAACAGTAATTCTGCTTATAGGGTCAAGATATCTATTGCCATCTCCMTTTTGCTCCTCCTCCTCTCTTCACTCGTTCACACAGATCCAAGAGAAAGGAGGAGAGCAAAAGCACAGGAGTTTGTGGAATAACTAAAGGCTGATGATGAATAATAAAAAAGAGTGTTCCTGCTTAAGAAGAAGACATGGAGGACGCTGGAGAAAGTGGATGTCTATGGGGGGAAATTAATCTAGTGAGGGTGTTTCAAGGGTGACACTGCTGAGACCGACCTCTTGAACAGTTGCTCACATGAGCTGGCCATAAGCAGACTTTCYGCTTCCCTGGCACTTGAGAAAAACGTTTGCCAGATGGAGGCATGGTAAATTAATGCCTCGCRACTTCTGAGAGCTGGAATCTTCCCAATTAGTTTCCAGAAGCTCAACTTCTTTATACTTTCTTCAGTCCTTTTATGGAGGGTTTAAGAAATTGTATACATTGACGAGGTACTGCCCAGGGGCCCGAGAGTCCCACCAAAGTGAAAAATCATGCTTCATTAAATATTAGGTATGGCCTCCACATCTTTAAAGTTATTCCCAAGGTGGCAGATAGGTTGTGGCCACAGCACTCGCACTCCTCCAACCCTCTGATGCTGCTCTTTCTTCTAAAGTTCAGTCTCCTGAACTATCTGTAAATCTGTCATTTATATTTAATCTCAGATGCAGAGAATTCAGCCATCTCCTAGCCTCTGGAGTCATGGAAAATAAAGGCTATTGAACAGAAATTGATCCTAATCAATTAAGCTGTGCTCAGTGACCTAAAATGCAGTGGCCCAAGCCATATCAGCAAAAAGTCATCAAATGACTCATCTTACACTGTGCGCCAAAGGGCTATAAATTSGCCAGAAGGGAGAAGAGTTTCAGAGCTGGCAGGGTAGCAGCGATCAGAGCCCAGTTCTCCATGGATACTATTTAAATTGTCAAGTGTTAGATGGAGAGAGAGRTTCAGTTTGAATTATGATTCAAAAGGAGGACTATTTCTTAAACTGGGTTAAGCTTATAGGTGAACTTCTACAAGAAAAATTTGTAGGTCGTATCTTTAGTGGGTGTGTGCAGATAGAGTAACGTTGTGTATCAGAACTCTCTCACGGTACTTTTTAATGCTGATGAATAATAGCATAAATACAGGTCAAGTAATGGGAAAAAAACAAGATCTTTGTCTGTGATGTGAAAGAATAGCTGATGAGATAAAGTGATACAGAAATAATGGAAGCTAGAAAGAAGTTGTCTTATCTAAGAATATGCAGTGCTATTTTACAGAAGTAGAAGTGCGACCGTGCTAATGATGGGAAGGCAATTGCTGACAGGCACTGAACTCTTCCAGCTGTCTTTCTGCATGTAATCCAAGAGATCTCTTTGCAAGAGAGCCTTTCTGGGAATATCAAAAACAATGTGATAGGGTGAAACAACTGATAAAGCCAGCTAAAATTGTGATCTATGTTTTTTTTTTTTTTTTTTTATTGTGTGCCTCCCAACTCCTACCCAGACTCTTGACGTTGCTTTCTGTGTCACTCATCAAATTGTATTTTACAGATGCTGTTATATCTTTAGAATAATGATTTATTGTCCCTTCTACCTCCTGATAGGAAAACAACTTTATTAATATGCTGGTTTTTCCTTTCAGGCACAACTCGCCCTCCAAGAGAAGGAGAAGTGCCTGGTGTGGACTATAACTTTCTGACTGTGCAGGAGTTTCTGGAGTTGGAGCGAAGTGGGACCCTTCTGGAAGTAGGAACTTATGAAGGTATGGACTTCTTTCTCCCGGTGTCTCTCTTTTGCCTTTATCTTCCCTGTGTGTTCATCCTTCATCACCCAACTGTGTCTCAGGATGCAGCTACATGACATGCTGCTTCTGACTTTTTTTTTTCCTTGGATAATTACTTCTAACTTGGATCATTTAATGATTTTTTATTTTTATTTTTTTTACATCATAGTCTTACAAACAGTAGCATTGATACAAGTAGGGGGCACTGGAATATCACTTTGAGGAGAGCAGGGAAAAGATGGCTTTGCCTCACAAGAAAGTGCATTGTGTAACTAAACCTGCAGTCTATACCTCATTATAATTAAAAACTCCTTTTGGGATGTGTTTTTTTCTAGAGAGCATTTAAATATATCTCTCTGAGAAGCCAGTTAGAAGAACCATATTACAGTTTTGGAAGTCCTTCCAATCCAGTTTAGCTCATGCGTGTCATATTTCCRTTTGCAAGAAGTGAAATGGGTCTTGTCTTAATTACGACGTATTGAAAAAGCCTAATTCTTGCAGTCTTTAATAAGAAACATGAAATATATTTAAAAAATCCAGACTGTACCCAAATAGTTGATCGTCTTTGAAAAGTCATCATCAAGTATGAACAAAAAAGATTGTGACATGTGGTTTTGGGTTTAGGCTATAAAAAAAAAAAGTCCTGAAACTCTGTTCACTTAGCCTACTTCTTAAAATTTCCCTTGTAAGGTCACCTTTAAACTTTGCGCCTATTCCCAACTGCAGACAATTGCCATGTCCAACCTGGTTTGCCTGAAGATGGTAAATGTATAATTTGGTTTCACTCTTCCACCTCTCTGAGTTGATTAGCTCCATCAGCACCATTGCTACCGTTCCAGCAGCAGCACTTCCCTAAAATGAGCTTTTTCCTCTCCATGTTTCTAATTATAACACTAAATTAGTTTTCTTTGTTGTGATGCTCAAAATAGATCAGCTGAACTGCCTTGCCATTACTCCCTGATCCTATTTGTTCTTGTGACCTTTCCACTTGGAACAGCAAAATGGGTAGCTCTTTCCAACAGCTCCAGGGACATGCTGAGGATTAGTTTTCAGGAGACACTGTGCCCATCTGGAACAGTTATAACATGGTCATTTCATTGCTTATGTGATTATATGCAATGCCAACTAAACAGTTCAGATTTCRTGGGTTGCTCTTTTCAGTTTCTGAAGATGAGGTTGATTTTTTTTCATGGGTCTAATGGGCATTTCATTTCTGGAGGTGATAGAAGTGTCTGAACTTTGAGGGACTAATTTTTCAGAAGTGCTGAGAAGCCGCTTTCCCTATTGACATCGGTGACATCAGTGCATAGTGGTCCTGGAAATCTAGTCCACAGAAGGAAAAATCAATAAGAATAAAGAAAATAATGATGATGCATRTGTGCACATATGCATCAAGACACATTACTATTTGATTGTAATGTGAAATAAATAATGTTCATTTTTCACTTACAGCTTCAAGAAATGATTTTGCTGCCTTCTGAGATTTCTTTAATGACTTTGTTGTACTACTTTTGGAAATCTTATTTTTCAGTGTATTGATCAAGACGATGTTGATCTTGATTATATCTTGGAATATAGTGTAATTCAATGCTGCAATAACCAGCAATTTTGGGAAAAAAAAAAAAACCTTCCAAAAAACAGATACCACAAAGTTAGACTTCTAATGTCCAAGTCTTTGTTATTGCCTAGCTTTATATTCTGAGGTGACTTTAGTTTTGATTTGTTTTAAGCTACATTTTGCTGACTGTTTTTTTTTTTAATGTACCGTCATGATGAAGCTGATTATAGTTCTGCCCCTGCCAGTGATACCTCATTCTAAACTGGTGGTATGGAACTCAGCAAAAGGAAATATTCTACTATTTCTCTCTGGAGAACAATAAAATAATACCCTTAATGCGTGGCTTCTATTATTAATAATGCTGCTTATTGTACTGAGTAGGAGTCAAACAGTTGCAAAGATGAGATTGCCTTCGATTGCAATGTAGTTAGGCAATTTAGAGGTGAAGGAAGGGGAATACTGTAAAATAGAGAGTGGTGTTGTTAAATGGGAAACCTCTGCAACCTCGCACTAACCCCATGATTTTGTGGGATTGGATGAGGTGACCAGAGCTTACAGACCTCATGATGGCCACAGTAAGGCCATTTCACCTCTGGGGGAAGGATGGGGGAAGGACACTATCGTCTTCAACTGCAGCCAAGAAAACAGAGRTTGGATAGTGAGATTATGGAGCCCGGAAAGAGTCAAACCAATCCCAGGTTCTCCTTTGCTGACAGTTTTTAAGAACAAGTTAGACAAAGAGTGGTCCAGATAGAGCGATCCTGCTGGGGAAAAGCACCTCTTGAGGAATTCCCAGTATTCGTGATTTTATGAGCTGCAGAAGGAGTGTTTTGYGTGACCAGGAGCCAAAAGCTCATGTGGCTCAAGGAGGCTGGTGGCTTGGACTTCAGGGTGGTTTCCTGGGGTTCCTTCTGGCCCTTCACTTCGAAAAGTCCGCGTGTGAGAGGGGGAGGTGGGTGTTCGCTCTGTGTTTCTATGCTACGTTTTAGCAGCTCGTGAGAAATTCTGAGCAAAACAATCATGATAAAGTTTTAACTTTAGCAGATGACATTTGTTTGCCTTTTGAAGGCATAAAGCCACCCAGGTGCTAGCACTGTAGTTGGGAAAAACCTGGTGGGAAAAGATGCAACACTGAGCATTTGTTTAATAAAACTTACTGAGAACTTCAGGGGAAAGGGATTGGAAAATAAGGAGCCTTCAGAGCTTTGATGCTGATATAGATACGATTGATTTGGAAAGAATAAAGAACAAACAGCAGAGAACAGTTGGAAGCCACAAAGTAGTAGGAGAGTAGATCAGGTTTTGAAAGAAAAACCCATGTCTTGAAAGTGCTGCAATTGCAAAGAGAGGAACTGCAACCTGAAGTCACTTTGTTGTTGTTGTAGTCACTTTGTTGTTGTTGATATTTTAAGACACTGCTTTTCAATGATAAAAGCTAAATTTTCCCCCTTTTTTCCCCCTAATGAAAGCTAAATTTTCATATGGTCACATGATTCCAGGAGCTGACGCTGGAAGACTTGCGTAAAACAGTGATGCTGCTCCAGAATTGGTGCTTTTGGCATCACCTGCGTGCTGGTAAAGCTGGATGTGACATGCGCAAGCTAGTTAGTCATTCCAATTGACGATACTCATTAGGAAGGAAAAATCTTTTTAGACTGAGCATTATTTGGGCCTTCTGGTAGATAGGGAACCATGATAATTGTAATCGCAGGCATTTATTGACTGATCCTTCAGGGCATAAAATACTGATGGAGGCCTGGAAGTAACTGTGTAGGTTACTAATTATTCAACGATTACTTCTGCGTTTGAATTGTGGGCTCTGGCAGGGACCCCAAGGGAGTGCTGTTTTGAGCAGAGCCACAGCTTCTAGGTTTTATTCGCATTTCTTTCACAGCTTGCTGAATGGCCTTGGGCAAGTCAGGTAACTGCCTTATACTTTGGGTTCCTGGCCTGGAGAATATTAAAATGACTGTTACTTCTCTCTCCATTAAAATTTCAGCAGATACCCTAGGTCTGCAGTTATCTCCTATTACAAATATGAGGGAGACGGTGGAAGAGATGGTTTTTCAGACGGCTGAGCTGCGTGTTCCCGGTTAAGATGGGCACCGCACAGGAATGCACAGGGAGATGAGCGTGGTGGCCGAATTTTGCATGGGGGTGGCTCTGTTTCGCTGGGGTCTGTCCAGGCTGTGTTAATGAATGCCCGCGCAGCACTTAATGATCCTCAAAAGAAAAAGTGCTGCACTTTATAACATGTGAAGGGTTATTATATTTTAGAGTATTATTGTCAAGGCATCATCTTTCATTCTCAGGACAAGTGTTATGTGATTGCCAAGAGAAGTAATAAGTAATCTGCATTAGTCTCATGACTAAGATGTAATGGGGTGACTTGCTAACATTTTTAAAATGTATAAAACTGGCTACTGTAGACAGGGTCTTCGATTGTGGTACTTAATGAGTATAATAAATTACCTTAACAGTGCAGTTAGAATTTCAGCTGAAGTAGAGAGGTGTATTTGGCAACATGCTTCAAATCAAGATGTCTTTAGCCTAATTTATCTGATGTGCTAGTTCCCCTTGGGTTTATCTGCATCAGCCCCGCTCTCCCATCTTTGGTTAGCAAAATGTTTTTTGTTGCTGCTTTTCTGGTGTTTTTGCAGTCTGTGGGTCTCACYAGCTTGGTGCAACCTTGAAACGAATGCTGTGTCCGTGACAGGCAAAACATGGACAGGAAGATTGGGAGAGCAGGGGAGGCAGATGCTGTGGGTGCCCATGCAGTGGAACGACATGTTCCGCTTAATAAGATAAGATCCGCTTATTAATGTCTCCATGCTACAGATTGACTCAATAAATCATAATGGCTCCTTGAGTGGCATTGCAATGTATCATGTCAAATATCCACTTATTAACATCTGCGCCCTGTGGAAAGATGCCGGTTCTACCTTTGACGGTTATGCTTTGGTTTTCTTTCTTCTTTTAACTACTGGTAAGAAAGAAAGAAAACACATTTTCAATGTGCTCTAGGTGACCCTGCTTGAGCAAGGGGGTTGGACTAGATGATCTCCAGAGGTCCCTTCCAACCTCAACCATTCTGTGATTCTGTGATTTTTGTGTATGTGCACGATTATCAATGTTAAACATGAGCATTGTTATATTGTTATATATCATCTGGTAATAATGCTTCATCCTGCAAAGAGCAGGAGCAGTAGCTGAGTACCTATTTTTCTTTAAAAGCAAATATGCAAATATCTGACAGTTTTTTCAAGTGGCATTGAGTTTCCTATGAACTTCTCCTATTTTAAATTTCTGATTGGCTTCTCTGTGCATGCTTTCAATAAGAAGTTTTCCAATGGGAGGTCTGTCTGCAACTATTCATTAGCAGTCCTGCTTTTCACAGTTTCTTGATCCATCTTAAAACACAAACCTTGGGGGTAGAGGTTGCTCCCAAATGCATCTGGCGAAAAGGAATGTAACTTGTGAGTCAGCTGGTTATTTCTTAAGTTAGACTTCAGGTCATTTCAAGCCATCATTTACTCTCTAACCACAGGCTGGTGTGTTGGTTGATGGAGGCTGCCCTCAGTAGCCAGCTGATGRATGGCAGCCAGGCACATTTTGGCGYTGTTGCTCGGTGCTGGATGTGCAGGGGACTGTCTCTGGGATAAGCTACACTTCTCCATCAGGACGTTACCCTGGCAGCTGCTGGTCAACCACATCTTCTCTGCAGCAGCCATGCTGCAGTCGGCTGCTGTATCCCATCCAACTCCACCCTATTAAATTCCCCTTAAAACTCCTCAGAATACAAGACATGAACATGTTATGAACATCATGCCACAGCATTGACTCGTGACGTCAAAGGACGGTGAGGAGAGGTCAGTCAGGATGTCTAAGAGCACACGTGCTCACCACTCTTCCACTTGGCAAGTGCCAGTGGTGGAGTGGGGAAGGAGAAAGGGAGCGTGGTCCCATGTGCTGAGGCCAGGGATGCCGGGAGCCGGAGAAGCTGCCCCGCAGGTCCAGCACGTCACCTCTGGCTCGCATAGAAAGCCAAATCCCAGCGGCACATCCAGCTGCTGCAGAGCCCATGCGTGCGGGGAGCTGGGCCACGATTGCTCCTGCCTTTCAGGGGACAAGACGTTCATGGGACATAGCCTCATGTTGGGAATGCGAGTGTATTTTTCTTGTTGCAATAGTTTAACATTGCATTTTCCTGATTGCTGCAGCTTTGTGCTGGATATGGTGCGTTTCAGCTGCTTTTCCTGTGTTCTCTGTACATACCATGTACAAACACATGTATATTCGCGTTCCCTATGATTTTTTTAATGCATTTGCATGTTTAATATAACATATTCTAATATAGCTGAGCTCAGGAAACACCCTGAGCTTAAATAGTCATCTCATTCCCCATGCCACCAAGATCTTACTGCTTACGTGTTATTTTAAGTATCCGTATTTCATTTTAGATTGTTAAAATTTTTCACGCGTTAAACGTGTTTGCACCTAGCTGTACACACATGTTAACAAAAGCCCTGTGGGAATAGCTGTTGMTATCTCAGTACAGGAGAAATTAGGATAAATCAGACCGATCTTGATCTGCAGGTGATTTTGTGCTACGCTGCCATTGCCTATAAGGGCACTAATTGCGGTATGTTTGCATGTTAGATTTCAGACATAAATTGAAATGTGCATGTTGCAACGTTCTGGCTAATTTTAAACAAAAACGATCCGGACTGATCTTTCAGTTAACTCCATCCTCAGTAACCGCAAAGGTTGACAGAGGATCTGCTGTTTGCAGCGGCTTTGATTTGCATAGGCGGGAGGTTCATTTCTCTGAGCTCTCGTTGGCTGCCTGCGTTTTGCTTCCTGATCCAGCTGCTGTAGCCGCGGCYGCCTCCCGGTTGCCTGGATACTCTGAATTTCCTGGAGGCAATTGCTAATCAATGTGCAGCTGCAGCTAGGTGCATCCCGCGGCCAGATCTGTCAGCTGAACGTGGAAATCTGGAGCAGAATAGGATCTGGAAGGGAACGGACGCCCCACGGGAGCAGGCRCTCTGCTCCCGGGAACCGGTTCCTCCGCTGCAAGTCAGAGGCGAGCGCTCTTGGTGGTGGACGTAGGTGAGCAGAGGCTCTGCTGCTGAAACTAAGGGTCAATTGTTTTGGTTCTCGTGGAGCGCGGGAAGAAGAGCTGCGTCTCGGAAAAGAAAACAATTATATTACTAATCAYTTTTGGAGCCTTTGTGTCAAGGCCTTGTTTAATTTTGCTGCTTATCTCCAAGTCTCTTTGCCCAAAAAGCCGTTTGCATGAATACAGTACRTTGCAGACTGGCTTTAAAACATAAGCGGTTACCGGGAGCCTTGTGAACGCAGAGCATTGGAGCGCTGAAGATCAGATACACTTTTCATGGATGCAGGGTCCTCTGTGCTGCACGGAGGGGTTTGAGGGCTTTTTTTAATAATTACAGAGTTACACCTCACAGGAGAAGTCAGTAAATGCAGAAGCGAGGGGGCTCTTGCTCGGTACTTTCCTGCGAGACAACTGCGCTGCCAGTTCCAGTTCCCCTTCCCACGGCCCCTCGCCGAGGTGAGACTTTAAGGGAGCTAACTGGCATATTTTTGTGAATTAAGCATCAGGTTCCTGGTCCCAGAAACAAGCGATCGAAGGGGGTCTGTGAGTTTGCTGCCCTTCAGGGGAACATTGTTTTTAATAAGAATGTTTTGTCATTATTTTGAAATAAGGCAGATTTTCCATTGCTCCTGGGCTTGTGAAACTTTTGTTTGAGTTCACAAGCTGCAGGACAGGGCAGGAGCTGCCRTACATTGCTCTCGTGGATTATGAGCGCTGCTTGAGCTGGCAGAGGAAGAAGTGTTAAGATGATGGGAACTTGTCTGATTGCTGCGATTAGCTGTTACAGCRTTCTAATTACTGTGCGTGATACTAAAATGTGTAAGCTCCCGACGCTTTCAGATAAGGAGATGAAAAGGAGTCAGCTCCAAATAGCTATTCTGTTTTTTTCATTATTATTGGTATTTTTAAGCACTCCCTTGAGTGACGCTTTACAGCTCATGGATCAAGTCGTGGTCTTTGCTGCACAAGCTGCCATCAAAATTCTGTTGTGGTTAAATAAGTTTAAGTACCAAGGGACCGAATAAAATGAGGGTTAGTGGAAGGTGGTGACAAGGAATTTGGTTATGGTTGTGTGCATCTGTTGAGCAAATGCATTGTTATCAGATATTAATTCAGTTACTGTAGGTAGCATCCAAATGTGAATGAGAACGCAGTTCCTGCAGGAATCGGACATGGAGAAGCGTACAGTTTCTCACATGTTGGATGATTCAGAATTGGTATTTTCACAGAAAATTTGAGGTTTTCCCTTTGTCTTGCTCAAAACATCTCCTTCCGTCTGGGAGATGAGCTGCTCTTTTCCAGCTGTGAACTATCACGCGATGGGCACCRTCCCCAGCAGTTTTGCAGAGCTTCACCTGAGCAGTTGGGGGAGCTCAGCACCCCGGGAAATGCTGCCGTAACTGTGATGAGTTTGTGAAATGCGTTGGGACTCGCTGGGATGACAGATGGTTGTGTACGGACGTGTAACGTGCTGTTAATAATTAGAGCTGATTGGATATTCAGTACAAATCACACTGGCTGTGAAGTTAGCCCGTTCTTTAGGCTTACAAGTGGTCACAAAACACAGTTAAAGCATATTTTTAAATATAGGGTTTTTTTCATAAACATTGACAGATTAAGCAAATAAATTCAAGGCTGAGTGCTTTTGAACTTTTACTTGGTTGTTCCCTGCCAGTTGTTAGTGGTGCACATTTGGATTTCTGAGTCACAGGGTAAATATTTTCTCTTTCCAAGTTGAAGGATTAGTTTCGATGATAACTTTAAGTGCCAGTCCCTCCTAACGGGGGTCTGTCCCCAGGCCCATATGCTGGGCCTTCAAAGTGAACTGGGTAGCAAAGAGAAATAGATMGTGAGCTTTTGTGGAAAAGTAGTGTTTTTCATTATCTCTTATTCTCCATGACGCTTAGAAGTTTGGGGTTGAGCTTTCTTTTGCAGTTCTTCATCATGAGCTGGGTGGTTTGCTTTAGAAAGGCCTTTTTTTTTTTCCTGAGCAAGGTTTCTGAGGGTTTTTTTTTATCCATGGACTGTTGGGGAATCCGGACTTGGTTGTTGCTAGAGGAGCTGAAAAGGAGCGAACTCAAAGATATCATCATAGCTTTCTCCTGGACTGGAGGAGAGGTTGTAGCATTTGTGCTTCGTCCTTATTTAGCAGAAAATAAAAGTGCACGCTAGCAACGTGCATACATCCCCTTCACTCACTGTGCTGCATCCATCACAAACTTCTGGATTTAGCCATTTGCAACATACCTGAAATATATTTCACACAAAATATTGGTGTTCAGAGCTATGAATAAAAAGCTGAGCTCACGTGTCTCACACAGACATGGATATGTGTGTTTAGTATTAACATCCTCATAAAACACACGTTTGGTTATAAAAAAAGGAAAAAAGGAAAAAAAACCCAAAGCGGTAGCTGGAGAAATGCAAAACAGGATAGGATGGAATCAGGGTAGATTGTTTTTTGTCCCCCTACCTTTGTATTTTTGCCCTGGCACACACACTCCTCCATTTCCTCTCATTTTATATAAAATACGTTTGCAGTATGTAGAGCATAAGAATCATTTCTCTAGCAGAGACTGCAACCTGCTTTAGGAGCCTCCATCCCCATTAAAAGCTCTTTCCAGAAGAAGTAATTTCCTTCTTGCTATAAATTATGCATCAATGTACATTTAAGATTCTGAAATGACGAGCAGAAGATGAAAGCGTTGCAGGATGTCGCTGCTCCTATGGAGCTGAATCCACAACGTTGTGTACAGACTTGAACACACCTTGTTAAGACAAACCTGCGCCTGTTGCTGTCCTAGTACTTGGGCTGTGAAAGCTCGGAGGGAAGAACTCCTCCGGCTTCTCGAGCCCCAGCTCTGGGAAGAAGACTTGTTCTCCCCTTGGAAGTCAGCGGTGGAGGGTAAGATGGCAATGTGTGTCCAAATTGTCCTTCCCGCGGTGCCAGCTGGAGCTGGGGGGCTTTTCATCTCCCTTGCTCCTGGCATGTCCAAAAACCTCGCAGGGCCAGCGGTTGAGATCTGCGAGTGCTGGGGCACGTGCGGGTCCACGCAGCCTTGCCCCGGCACTGGCAATGCCTGAAGCATCACAACTGTAAGGGACTCGGATGCTCTAGCAGGAAGGGCAGGTCAGCCAGCGAAGCAGGCGTTGGACACCCAGCCAGTTCTTATGGACTAAAATCAGTGCATTTCGCCTTGAACTCAAGTCTGTGTCAAAATCTTCAGATATTAGAAATATTATGTCATTACGTGTTGAAAATACTGATAAACTCATTCTTTTGTGTTATTCATAACCTATGGAGATAGATCTAAGGATGTAATCAACTGTACATGTGGATTTTAGAGAAGAATTTTGTGCTGGTGTTACAGCTGAAGCTCTATGCATGCACACCCACATATCTTTATACACAGTTACATGAGGCAGTGCAGACTGAGATGAATCTTTAATACTGTGGCATCCCAGAGAGTATAGGGAGAATATTAAAGTCCATCTTCAGAGTTCAACAGTGGCAAACAAAAATATATATTAACTTTTGAAAGGRAATGTTTGGATAATTATTTATTTTAATATAGACATGAATTTGCTTGTAAAACTCTTGYGTATCATATATCATTGTGTAAAAAGTGTCAGTCACTTAAGGAACAAGCACCTTGCAGCAGCCCTGAACTCCTGTAACGCCCAGCGTTACAGGAACCGGTCCCAGGCCTGGGGCTCCTATTTACAGTTTCAGTGCAAGTCAAGTGCTAACGTGTTGCAGAGTGGAACGGAAACCCTGAAATATCCCCGTGCAAAATTCTGGCTTGAATGAACCTGCACTTATTCTGCATTTCTTCCATTGGCAATACAGCAACAGCAGAGTGTGCCCAGAGCTTTTTGCTGTTGCGTGTGCAACCTCTGGTGACGGTTGCGGGAGCTGTACGTTGGCTTAACTGCAGGTGCGTCTTTGTCCCTCGGACTTTTGCTTTAAGATCTGCTTGTTCGCTTCTATCCAAGCTGACCCCAACTGCTGAATTTCCTCTTTGAAGAAAGCAAGCGCCACGTGGTAGCTTTCCTTTTCTTTTCTTTGACAAAGTTTTCTTTCAGAGAGAGACTAGTTTTTGCTTTTTAAATGCAACATCCACCCAAAAAGAACCTGTGTATTAAAGCAGGCCATCGAGCTTTCATCACTTCTCTGGGTGATAGCAGTCATGAATTTTTTATTTTCTGCAGGGCTCACTCCAGATCTGCCAAAGCATTGTGTGGGTGCACGCAYGTAAAAAGGCTACTAATTGAAATTCAGATGTAACGAGATGAAGTTTTGCTATTCACCACGGCTGCCTTTTGTTTTAGCCCTTGTACGCTCAGTGCACCTCAACAATGCAACCCTTGCTTCTCCTTTTAGCTTCAACAAGAATAGCTTAAAAGGCACRAAATATTTCCGTGCCCGCTCTCGAGATGAAATATGCCTTGAAAAAAATGGGAAGGACWTGTGTAAGTTTTATCTGTTTTCTTGTAGGGAGAGGCAGAGATTTTGGCGGGACTGGAAAGAAAATAAAATAGGAACCTTGCTGCTAGAAACTGCTCACTGTTGAACATGCAAATGCRCTTCTATTGCCTAGGTAACTATTATGGAACGCCCAAGCCTCCGAGCCAGCCCGTCAGTGGGAAAGTGACTTCCGCCGATGCGCTGCAAAACCTGCCGCCCGGCTCCAAGCAGTCGACTCCAAAGCGGACCAAGTCTTACAATGATATGCAAAATGCTGGCATAGTGCATACAGAGAATGAGGAAGAGGATGATGTACCTGAAATGAGCAGTAGCTTCACAGGTAAACCCAAACTATTGCAGCCTGTCAACTAGGCCACATGGGGAAAGGTTTTGGAGTTAGTTTGTTGCTTTTTTTTTTCTTTCTTTCTTTCTTTCTTTTTTTTTTTTAATAGGTTTCCTTCAAAACTGTCAATCCTGGAAAAAACTGGCCCACAGCACCTGGATTGCAGGTGTCCTGGTATTGACAATCACATGTACAGTTGTGTCTTCTAAGGCGGCCGTGTGGGATTGGGCTGGAAGAGAGAAATCTGAAAAAAGCATCAAATCCATTAGTTGCTTTCTTTTTTTTTTCTGGGTAGCTGTTGTTAGTGATGGGCAGAATTTGAGAAAGGTGTACAAATGAAATTCATGTTTTATTCATTTTTTTTCTTCCTTGGGAAACGTTTTACTTTACAGCGTTACATTTTGAAGTCCTACAGCACTGGAAACCGCTAGGTTTCTGAGTAGGCATCTTTACTGTGAAGAATAATTGAGGCTTTTTAAAAGATATTCTCTGGTATTATGTGCTTTTGTCATTAAGGGCACATTCATATTCTTTCAAAGATTGTCTATTGAATGCAGTCAGCCAAATTCTGCTTTCAGTTGCTCTAATGTAGATCTAAATTACTCCATTGAGCCAAATGACAGAAGTTTAAGTGCAGAATGGTGGAATGATGTCTGGTAGAAATTATGGATAACACTTCTAGATCCCCTTATACTCTGAGTTAATCATTCTGCTGTTGGCAAATGCAGAGGTTTTTATAAAAAAAGAAGCACATCATGACTTCTGGTGTCAAAGAACACGCCAACATTTTGAACATCGCTTTGTGCACGCTCAGCTTGAARTGTGACTGTTCCACTGGAACTCAGAAGCTTTCTGAGTTTGAAAGGATCTTGAACACTACATGAAATGCTCTCTTGTAATATCACAAATTAGCCCAGAACCTCAATTCTGCCTGCAGCTCTTCCAGCTAGTTTTCACTTCATTCTCAGTCATGCTCAGAAAGGTCAAGAGAGTGTTTACCTGTGGTTGACAGTTCCAGTCATTATAACCAGAACAAAATGGCTCAGACTGGATACATCTGAAATGAATTTTTGCTCCCTCCAAAGTATGTTGCTGTCCTTTCCCCTTCCTTACACCTAGAGATAGCCAGCGCATCCAGTGACTAGGTCCTCTTCTCCAAGGTACCTTCCAGCAAACTGAGGGCTKCTTGCTGTGGGGAGGAGGTCTGAAGCGTGGATGCAAGCTGTCTGTTTTTGTGAAGGCCTTGTGTTTTCTTTTCCCTGCTATCCTTTCGGCCTGAACACAGACCTCGCTCCCACTCTCAAGTGTTGGCTCTAAGGTCACTGGAAGCTTTTGTGGTCTAAAGTCAAGTGYTGGGTGCAGGTGGGTTCAGAGCATGTTTCTGAGCATCTTTCAGAGATCCATTGAGTTTCTACAAAAATCAGCAGGAAGTGTCTGAAACTCTGAGGAGCAGGAGCTCTTCTCTGTGTCTGCCAACCCAGGATTTCATATTGCTTTGACAGAGCTTTACTTTCTCATCTCAGTTTTCAAGCGCTGAATTCGTCTTCCTAGCTCCGTATGAGGTAGGTATGTAGCAAGCAGCCCTATCCACACCTTCAAGCCTTTTGAAGCTGGTTGCTGTGGGTGCTAGCACTGCGGGCACTTGGCCCCTGAGGATTTGTACCAACACAGCAGGTTAGTGAAAGATTGGAGATGGGAATTCAGGTGGTGTTGGTCCTTTGTCTTCTGGTTGCTTCCCACCACTCTGACAATTTTCCATCTCAGCCTCAGTTGAACCGTACCAGCTATCATGCAACTACTTCCCAGCAAAGTCCTGGCTCTAACAGCCAGATAGAGCTTTAAAAGGATTTAGGCTGAGAGGTAGGTCCTTGTGGCCCTGGCCGTATTCATCATCATTATGCTCAGAGCTATTTCAGCGGTGGTCATAAGCTATTCGGTATGCCTGGTGGGTCCCCAGACTGGACCCCACTCTCAGGACCAAACTATCTAATGATTTTGAGGTTTGTGCTCTGCTTGGCTTTTACCCATTGTATTTTTCCAACCCAAAATCACTCCTCAGCTCCTTTACAAAACTTTGTGCCTGAGGGTAGTTTCTCACATGCTGTGACATGGCAACTCCCTCAGCCCGAGTCTTGAGATCTGTTTTTGGCAGGAAGCTGTTCTGAGATGCTGTTTGACCTCTTTTCTACCTGACTCTGATGAGAGGTGTTCCTCTTGAAGAGATTCAGTGTGGTGCCCCTGAACTGATTGCAGCATCATTTGTCATCCTCATTTTTCTTCACAAGATGAAATACTGGAAGATGCAGTTAATTTGTCATAACATTATCGCACCCTGGCCCCTTGCCTCCATTAAATGGGCACAGAATCAAGAAAAGAGAGTTATTTCTCCTATACCAGAATGATTCCTTATGCTTATTTCATGTGTAACTGTGCTAGCCATATTAAAATGTTCTCGCTTCCATAGAAGACCTGTCAGTGACTTGTGTTTTTCAGGCTTTGGCATGTTTACGCTCACAGTCTAAGCTGGCGATGATTCATTCATGCTCCAACTTCTTTATCTTGTCAGTATCTACCTAAAAATATAGCACAGCAGGAAAGCTAGAAAGCAGACAGTTGAGGGCACTGGTATAGTCTAGATCTTTTTCTTCCCTCTTTTCCCAGTTTATTATTGTCAGTATCTTGTCTTTTTGCACCCTTTCACAGAGGCAGCGCCCAGAGTAGGAATGGCGCAGGAGCTGCTGCTAGCAGGTCCCCGAAACAAGGCGCTGGGCTTTGAACGGAGAAGCTGAGGGGTCTCCAGTCTGGAGAGCRGAGGCGAGGTCTTGGCTGTGAGTCCTTTTGGTCTCGGCACAGCGACATTGCAAAGTACAACGTTGGCCTCAGCGTTGCTTGCTTGATTTGTATTGCCTGTGGCCACACTGGAAACTAGTGGTCTGGTGACTTGCAGGTCGTCCCAGGTGATTTGGAAGGACTACCACAGTTTTTCACTGTCTTCAGAAACCCCTTTGCTAGACACCGGAGTAATGTTAGAATTGGTCAGTTGCTGCCGAAGCCTCCTTGCCAAGGATTCTGGAGGACAGACGCTAGTTTTTGGGGAGCATTTCCAATGGTGTTAGGGATGGAGGGAATGGGCAGCATTGTTTTGTAGCTACAGCTCAGCTGCGTGGATATAAGCACCAGAAATATTTCCTTAAATGGAGGAGAGCCAGATACATCGTGAAATACTCCTGAGTAAGTTTGAGTGGAAGGATATTGTCGTGAGCAGCAGAATAAAACTCTGTAGATAGATAGGCTGTTGTGAGCAGCAACATGTGGACGCATGGTACAGTGCTGGCATTCACTTTAATTTTTAATTCAGCGAAACATTGCACTGAATGAGAACACCATTAGCTTGTTGACTTTCAGATTCTGGCTACCTTCTGCACTTGTAAAGATCTCCCCTTGTGATCATTCTTCAAACAGGAAATTTTAGTCTCCTAATCCCTGTCCCACAATTGGCACTGTGGGAGTGAACCTGTAAGCCTGCTCGGAAGCCCATTGAACTCATCTACATCAGTGAGCCGTGGCCTCAGACAGCTTGGAAGATTTTGGTAGCTCAGCAGGGCCTATTAGTGYGAACACAGTAGCTGATCACAGTTTCTGGTTTGCTCTGGCAAGGATCTGGCTGGCAGAGTGGGCAAAGCAAGCTCGTCCCTGCTGGCAGAAAGACTGCAGAGCCTCTGCCCTCTGTTCATCTGTTGCTGTGTCTCATGTATTACAAAGCAAGGAGGGCCTTTGAAAAGAAAATTGCAAGGGAAGACCAGGAGAAGCAAATGGGAAGAGAAAAATATTGTGATTTTCAATTTTATTTGTGCTTGTTTATTCCRCAGCAGAGTCTGGTGACCAAGACGAGCATAACACGCATATCACACGAGAGAGAGCCCCGCCGTCTGTGATTGATAGCCACACCAACGTTCCCACCACGGAACCATCTCAGAACCTCCCTCAATACCTACCTCCTCCYGCCGAGGATAACCTAGGTCCTCTGCCGGAAAACTGGGAGATGGCCTACACCGAGAACGGAGAAGTCTATTTTATAGAGTAAAGCGCTTTTTTTTTGTTCTAATTCTTCTCTCTCTCCCTCTCTCTGGTCATAAGTAAACCTCTGTGGATGCATTGTGTGTGTATATGTATTAAATATTTAGCGTGTACAGTTATGTAGCAGATCTAAAAGTTCTTTACTGCTTGTGCAGTGTTTTTGCATTTCCTGATTGGATTAGCATCCAAATTACTCCAGAGTTCAAAGGCAGGGGGAATTGCTCGTTTTATAAAAACAACAGGCAGTTATAAAATATGGGCCAGTTGTTTTCAAGGGTGGAATGAAAGCTCCTAATTGCAAGGGCTGAGAGTTCATTCCTGGAGCCTGCCCCTGTGCATAATGCAGCAGGGAGCGGGAAGCCCTCTGCTCGCATTCAGAGCTGGGGGACTGGCTTTGAGTCTTGTCCTCTCATCAGAGTAACAGCCCAAACGTGTCACCGTGCTCCTGTGATTTGCTCAGTGCAAAGCAGGAACAGTAAGTTTGGAAGAGGAGAAGTACCTGGCGCTCCGCAGTCTTTGCCTGATGGCTGCGTGCTGTCAGCAGCTTTAAGATGATATTGATTTTCATGCCATAAATAATAATCTCTAATTATACTCATCTATATTTATTCAGATAGGAGTAACTTATATAATGGAACCTGTTAGTTGGAGAGACTTCTTGCACAGTTTAGCTGTTCATTAAAATTCAGATAGCATTTGAAACTCAAGCCCTTAGCTGCACTAGTAAAGAAAGGTGTGAGGAATCGATTTTAGTTTTGAAGGTCTGTCTAATGCAGTCCTGGAACCCTGAAGTCCTGAGACCCTTCACCTGTGTACTGAAAGCCAGTGACCAGGTTAGTTGGTCAGTACAGAGGAACCCCCTCTGTTAACACCCGTCCTGGCACGCAGGAGAGTTAAGCTGGATTATGGCAGAAACGGGAACAGTCCTACCCCATCTTCTAGAGAGGGGATTTCTGGATGGGGCCAACGAGGAGTCCTGAAGAAAAGGTTTTTCCATGGCTGCAGTGGCAGGGGAACACATTAAAAAAGAGTGACCAAAGATTTGAGGAGCTGGGAGGACTGAACGCACTGCAGCAGCTCTTCCCTGGCCGGGAGAGGCCTGCTGTAGGAAAGATCATTTTTCCAGGGCGCTCTCAATTGCCTGAGCAGCTTCACCAACCCCCTTCTATAAGCCAAAGTCAGGAAGGCACAGTGCAAATTCTCATCTGCTGCATTTCAGAGGCAACTGAAACGTGTTCGTTATCCTGAACGCGGTATTCTGCCCCTCATTACGTCCTCAGGGTGCCTCATTCTTTGGTGTACTTTCTGGCTTTGATGCGCATAAAACGGCCTGAGTGATACCCCATCCAGCTTGCTAGGGCAAGCAGGCAGTTCTGTTATTKCCAGGCACACCCTGAGCCTAGAAACAATTTATCAATTTACAACAAATCTACAAACAATTGTATCAAATTAAGAGAGCAAACTAATGAGCTGCGTGGACCCAAGCTGGCTCGGATGTCTGTACCATCACTTCCGGTGCTTTGGGTTAGCAAGTCGAGGTGCTTGCCCAGGACCTGCACAGGTCYGGTGGGGCCAGAGCTGAGCACCAGATAACTAATCCTGCTGGACTGCAGCCGAAGCAGTTTGGCTCTTGAGATGTAGTTCTGTGGTGCATTAAGTGGGATTTCCAAAGTATCCCAGGCTCTCATTATCCTGCCTGTAGAGCTGTCCGTGTTACAGGTCTGACACCATCCTGTCCCTCTGAATGTATGATCTGGAAGGTATTTAGCTAAATTTTCTATGCCTCAGCAAGCTGCACTGTTTTGAGTCTTAAGGTTAGAGAGACAGTTGCAAGAAATATGCAAATGTTCCCTCGCTCTCCTCCCATCACACTCTTTTCTCAGCTAGACTACAGACTTTCTTATTTATAAGTTGGCAGAACCCCTCTGCTTTATTGCTGTTAATTTGCCCGACTTGCTGAATTTCTGCCATTCAGTTTTCTAGTTGGTGATTAATTGCTCTGAAGCCTACAAAAGAATTAAACGAGTTTGTTCATCCTGCCTTGGGAGGGCTGGGTAACAGAATGTGTCAAACAAGGACCTTTTATTTAAGCACTCGGAAGCAGGGCAGTCATGTGTTTTTGCAGTAAAATTGGAGTCCGCTGGTCGGTTGTTAGTTCCTAGAGGATCATAGCCCTCATGGCAGCTTTTCCTGCTTTGCAAGGCTGTTGTGAGGCTTAGTGTAAGGTTGTAAACCTCTCTGAGACCTGGAAGGAGAGGTAAATAGCACTGCATGATATTGGAACTCAAAACTGCTAAGCAATGTTAAAGGCTAAGCTAGAAAAATGAGGTATCGGGAACAGGAGGGTTATCTTTGCAGGTCAGGTCTAAGATGCCATCAAGTAGCAGAAGAGGCGTTTTACTACTCGCTTTTCTCCATAGGCAAATCAAGTGATGGGAGGAAATAATGTCTAGAATATTTGCTTAAAGCCTGTTTACTCTGCAGCTGTAACCCCTGGGACTGGCATCATGATACTGTTGGGGGACTTGGAGAAAGGAAGAGTTGAAAGCGAAGGTGTTCAGCTTTCGTCAAAGGCTTTGATGGAACATTTTTGTTTGTGCAATTGAAAGTTTTCCCTGGAAATTTTGATTTTTGACTAATGCTTGGGTCAAATCTGAACAAATGTCAAAGGTCTTTTGCAGTGAGAAAGATCTCTGTATCTTTCATGGAGGAAGGRAAAATACTTTCCTGTCTTTTCGTCAGGAGGCAAAGGATCCATGAGATAGCTCCTGGAATTAAAAAACCACGAAAGACAAAAGTTTGGAAATGAATATTATAATATTGCAGCTTTCACGTGCACCCTCTAGGCACTAATGCTGATTTTTATATTTTATCTTTTTTACTTTTCACCTTTGTTCTTTCAATGCCAAGATTCTTGTGGTTTGGTAGACTAGTTTACAAAACACCAAAGTGTAATGCCATTTCTTCTGAAGCAAAAGTATGCCTTCAGGTCTGTTGAATAGTAAAGAGGATATATACTTTTATGTCACTGATACTTCAGCTCTAGTTTATTAACAAAGGGCATATTTCCATTTTTGGTTTCCAGCCATAATACAAAAACAACATCTTGGCTAGATCCACGGTGCCTGAACAAACAGCAGAAGCCTCTAGAAGAATGTGAAGATGATGGTAAGAGACTGAAGATAGTGAAATAGCAAGGTGTTCAGTCCATTTCTAAGTGTCTTTCTCCCTTTCCTCTTCCCCTTTTCCATAACCTGTGTTCAGAAATGCTAAAGAAGGAGTGAAAGGATTTATAAGTGCGTAGAAATGATAGCTAAAAACGCTGTCTGTGCATGTAAGATAGCTATCAAGATTGCAGATCTTGTAATAAAAATCAGAGAGATGTGCTAGAAGTAAGAAGCATCTCYATTTCTGCAAAGGTGTTTGAAGGGTCACTGATGCTGAATGAGACTCAGCTTTCCAACACGCTTGCTGCTTGGATCCTGGTGGAGGAGGAGAGCGACTGAGTCTCTGCATGCGCTGTTGTGTCACGCTTCAGCAGTCTGTTTTGTATGAATTGAAAGAGTTGTGTTGTTATTTCCTTGTTTGAGCAGAAATAACTCAATTGCTTCGCTCTTAATGTTAAATTCTGACAGTCCGCTTAGTGTTAAGATTGCTGAAGACAAATTCTATTTGAAATCACAGACTTTTAATCCCCGATAATTTCCTCTGATGTGATTTTGTATTCCTTGAGATGTTGGAAATGCAAGCCACTGTCCAATTTAGAGCAGCCAGACGCATGACTGTTGAAGGAGGTTCTTTCCCTGCATCCTTAAGGAGGCACTGGAAGAAGAAGGGAAATCGTGATAAAGATAACTTAAACTTTTGGGAAAAACTGTTTGCAAAGTTTGGTCTATTGACCAAACGAGGTGATGGTATTTTAATCCACAATTTTAGCTAGCACAATGCTAGCATGGTAGACAGATCTTAAAGATACAAGGGTGTACTTCATCAGTGTTGGTGCTGTCCTTGTAAAATTAATTTTGATAACATGATTAATCTCCTACTGGTGTAAGTCAGCTTCTCGTGAGTTACAATTTTACTTTGGAAAAGAATCAGTGTAGTTCATCCATTTTTACTGGTAGGTTCAAACCTGGCCTCCAGAGCTGCTGCTACTGTTTTTGCACATGCCGTTTTTCAACCTCCACTTTCTTTCACGTGTAAGATTTTGCAGGATTTGAGAATTTGACTGTGCAGCCTTCTCTGGGACACGATGAAACAAATCGCCAGCTTGCTTGTGAAAAATGCAGCGCTTACCCAAAATGCAAGGGTGCACAAAGCTCAGGCGAAAATTGAGCACACCAAGTTGAGGTGCCTGCTCCAGATCCCGTAGCAACTGGCGTCATCTGTCAAGGAGCGAGCTGGATTAATGAAGACCTTGCTCTGGGCCTACAAATGGATATGTCAGTGGGTAATCAGAACTGGAACAAAATTAAACCATACTGTACGCAGGCAGAACGCCCTCCTTCTTGCAGTTAAGCTTTGCTGGCAGTTTAAAAAGGAGGTTGATAAGTCTCGGCGTAAGCTTTCAGAGGCTCGTTTGCCCTGGAACGCAACTTCTGTCCGAGCTTCCTTGGCTGGCAAGGCGTCGGCTATGCCGTAGCCTGGGCGAAGTGACCGAGAGGCRCGTGCCGCTGAGCTGGCATGGCTTGCTCTGCGCCCGGAGCCGGCTGAGCACCCGGCATCCGCGTGAGGCAACTGCGGGTGGCTCATCCCCGCAGTTTTAAGGCTCCTTGCAGAAGGGAAAGTCTTTCAAACCTCTTGTCCTTGTAGCAATTATGAAACAAATATTGGAATAATTTATTTAATTAGGATTGTAAACATACAGCTGGGTAATTTTTCGTATTTAATTAAGTTCATAATTTTACAGAGTAGCAGCATTTTTGTTTATCAGGTCCTTGCATTCAGCTAATTTCATCTTCCCACACACYCCTTCACTCCATTCACTAAGCTGCTTATTAATGAATATTTTTAACAGTAGTTAAACCAATCTTTTCATAGGTACAGCAGTGCACTGTACAGTTTTGCTTGGCTGTTCTGATGTTGCTTTACACATAAGAATAATTATATTTCAGAAAAGAACATAAGCACAAAGAAGAGATAAAGTTATTTTTACTGCATTATATAAGTTGGACGTTTTTTGGCGAGGGTCACTGTTGTGAGTATTTCCACTGAAGTCAATGGGACTGCTCTCCTCTGTTTTGTTGTGTGTGTGTGTGTGTGCGAGTTTTCAGGCTCGATCCCGTCCTGTTTATGGTTTTATAAATGTGAGATATCCTTTCAGACTTGCTTGGGTGCAGTTGCCTCGTGTTCTTCCCTTGTCAGCATACTTGTGCCAGACAAGTTATTGGTAGTTCCCAGTTGTTTAGGCTATCAAAGGAAATTGTAATTCATAATTCACACTGATGTTCCTAAACAACTGTTCTGGCAAAATATATGACAAACAGGTCATGGAAGTGTTTTTAGGTGTCCAAATTTTCAAAAGCAATGCTGTAGCGCTACGTCTTCTGTTTGCTTCTATCATTCATTTATATGGCTTACACTTTGCTGTATTAAGTCCAAGATTGTTTTTACCATCTCCGTTCTGATTTTGTCATCATCTTTCATTTTCTGACTGCATTATTATTATTTATAGGCTGAGCAATACTTTAATCATCTGTGTCACTGTTAACTTATAAATATGGAGTAGCTAATGATGAATGGAGCGACAGTGAATATTGATGGCTTTGTGTGTTTCGAAGATTGCTATGTGATCTTTGTCCCAGGTGTCCCTCTGAAACCGGTGCATACCTCTCTATTCCTCACCAAYGCCTCTGGTCTTCAGTAGGGACCTGGGACTCCAGTTAAACAAGGCTCTTAACTTCATATCTAGCTTAAATCATCTGAGCAGTTGCACTGAAGTCAATTCGACCTCGTATGCACAAAAATTTAGGTACCTTCTTGAATACCTTGCTACATTAGTTCTTAYTTAAATGCAAGGTTTTCTTCCCAGATTTCTTCATTAGTACTCAAGTCTGGCCTTCTGATAGATATGTGTGTCTACAGAACGGATTGCAAAGGTATGACTACACAGACCTGAGGGAAATGTCCCTACAAAAATGGGAACAACACAATGTGCTACTTTGCCATATCAAACCGTAGCATGAACGTGGTCAATTGATATAGATCTCTTGAGAATGCAAGAACTGGTTCTTTCATAATCTACATCAGATCCATCAATATTCTGGTCACTAAAATATGATAAACTGAAAGCTTTGGCTAGTTCTGTAGAAAATTAGTGCTGGTTCTGCTATTTGCTGTAGGGAACTTCTTGCTTGGTGCTGGTATCTGAAATTTTCTTTTAATTTTTTCTGTCTCATTTACTGCTCTTCCCTTGGAGAAGAAGGGGTACACACGGAGGAACTGGACAGTGAACTAGGTAAATCATCCATCTCTCGTTTTGATGTTTGATTTCAACTGCACTGTTTTAAGCCTTTAATTGCTTATCTTCTCCTTTGTGTCATTTTGCATCTTTCAAGTTTTTTATTTTAACAAGGCCTAATTTAGCAGCAAGACTTCCCTGGCCCAAGAAGCATTAGTCTTTCTATAGCCACGGATCTACAATACTTTTCTTACTAATTCAGAGTTTGAAGAAGAGAGTTAAAAGAGGGCCTTAATCTCACAAAGTTTGTTTAAAATTGCTTATTCCTGGACCCTGCAGAAATCAGGGCTTTTATACTGGCATTGCTGTCTCCAGAAAAAAGCCCACTGATGCCAAAGTTGAGGTCAAGTACCTAATGGTGCCTTTTCAGGACTGGGACCAAAGACATTTCCCAGACAAGAGAAACGAAGTGAGATTTAGGAASTTTAAGTATTACATAGAATGCTTTTGCTGAGCTTGGGAGTGAAACAGTAAAACTTTTTACTGCAGTACATGGTTTTGTAAACAGGTGATTTGAGATGATGTGGTACACTTTTATTTGCTGCATCTTTTAGTGAAGAATGCTGTCTTAATATCTAATCTCAGYGGTGCTCGTTCTGTTTATACTGATGGTGGAGGTAGCTGTTATTTCTGTTCAGCTATGCTCTAGTGCACTTGGAAAGCTGAACGGCATAAAAGGTTGCATAGGATTTTGTTTCCACTAGGTCTATTATTGCTTTAAARAGGATTGTGTTTACAGTTTATAGTTCTGCGTACTGAAGGATTGTATTACCAGAGAATTAACCTCTGGTTTCTGTAATGACTTGCCAGTGTATTCTGCTTCCCACTTTGCTGTGATGGATACATCATCAGGAGCCAGCAGTTATTGCCTGGACTTTTAACAGTACTTGAAGAACTACTCTTCTGGATAATATGCTTGGAATAGTGTTGGAGGCCTAACTTCTTTTAGAGCAAGAATTTAATAGAAATTACAGTTTGAAGAAGAATGCAGTCACTTGAGTTGCATGTCAGCATTACGCACAGCCCAGACAGATGGTCACCAGCAGACCAGCTAGCACCAGGAGTAGGTGGATGCCTACCAATAGCCTGCAGGCGTTTTTTGTGGAGGTCTTCACAAAGGGTGACTCGAAATAAGAGAAAGGGCAAAAAGCAAAATTAGAGGCAATAATGAAAGAGAAATGTTCCCTATTTTCAGTCTGATATCAGGATTCAGTGCAAGAGAAGAAGGGCGGAAGAAATAGATGCAGGGAAACTCATTAGTTGTTAAGGCTGACCCCAGTTCTGCACTCACTCACAAGTGGTTTACTCTGACATCATGAGATGTTCCCTTGGCTTTAATGCGGATAAGCTCTACTGAGGTCACAGCCCGTAGATGTATTGTTGAGATCTGCAAATATTGCAGTGTGAAGAAAGAGATTTTTARATGGTTCAGTTGGTTACGGCAACATTAGTGAAGGAGCATGAAAACATATGGCCTATTCACTAACTGTATTCATGATTAGCATAAACTGGTTGTTGCCAGATATTTAGCTCCTTTGTTTATCTAAAGTTTGTTTTCTAAGTGTGAGAAATTAAAACTGGAAGCATTTGCATGACTTTTTTTTCCAAAGATGTGGATTTAATACGTAGTAATAGATTACTTCTCTTYGGCATAAGGTTGTACAAAAGGACACAAAAATTTAGCCTTTGGAGTAGAATTGGACACAAGCTTGGGCAGATCCTCCTGGACTCTCACCTACGCAGGGAGCAGTAAAAGCTAAATACACTGAAGTCAACTGCAGCTCCTTTATAGTGATGCAAGGATGTGACTAAAGTCCCTGGTGGTTAGAGAAGTTCTTTTTTAGGAATCCGTCCATCCCTTCTGTAGGGTAGAATACTAAACAAGAGGATCTCAGCAGGAATTCATGTATTTACCCCAGGCTTAAAAGTATAAAATTGAATATTTATCCATTGAAGTTACCTGCTGACAGATATTTTGAGTCTACAGAGTGCTTCATGGATACGCCAAAATAAAAATCATATGGCTCCTAATGACACAAAATGTTTTTGGAAATCTTAGGTTTGTAGTATAATCTAATGCTCAGGGTCATCTTCAGTTTGGCAGGAAAAGTAAAATAGGAAGATGAATATTTTAAAGCAGCTAAGGTGCTAATGTGTGCGACATGGCTATGGAGAATGCTGACTAACCTTTTGCTTTAGAGAACTTTCAGAAGCTTTTAGGAGTCTGAAAGTGCATCTACATAATCGACAAGTAATGGGTTGAAAACAGCAGTTTGTTTTGTTTTGTTTTGTTTTTTTACTTCTGAGAACACAGAATTGTCTTCCTTAGATGGAGAGCTGTAGAGATGCGAGGCTGCCCAGTAGCCTGGAGTGCTTTGGGCGTAATACCATTTTGGGGGTCAGGACAGTGCACGTTTTCTGACCTTCCATGAAAAATCTTTAGAAGAAAACAGAAAATGAATACCAAAAATCATTATGAAGAGAAGGAAAGCAAAATATTTCCATTTGAGCTTTAAAAATCAAAAACACTTCACGGTCCAAACAATCTCATTTTATGGCATTTGCACATTATTTCTCCCTCCCTCCCTTCACTTTTTTTTTTTCCAGCTTGGCCTTTTCACCATAGTGCAAATTAGGAATAAAATGGCTGCCACCAACTGTGATTTTCCTGAATGCTTGCTAGGTCATAATTTAATTGTACCGAAACCCTTTAAATAAGTCCCACAGTGTTTTCAACATATGGGAGTCCTTTGCAAATCAGATGGTTCACTTTGCAAAAAGACTTTCAAGTTGGCCTGTAGCTTTTTAACTTCTGCTCACATGTAGTCTTCCCTCTTGCATGGCATMGAGGACTATCAGTTTCCAAAGAATTCATTTCAGATTGGTCTGTTGATAAAATTACAAAGTATTTTCATGCCCCAAAGTTAGCACTGGCTTGCATTTAATTGCTTATGTCTCAAGGAATCCAAAGACATTAAAACTGATAAGCATTAAATAATGATGAGAATGGAAAACTTACCTTATATCGGCAGATAATGGGACACGTGGAGCAAAAACCATGAAATGAATTTCATCTAATGTTCAGCCAATTCTGAACACGAACATAAACTTTGAGTAATTAGTCCATGTGTGTTTGTATAGATTCTGTTCATCTTCAGTCTGGAAATATTTGTATCCTTATGGCAACATAGCCAGAGACTATAAATACAGAACTAGATAGTTACATTTATTCTAATTAATGGGCCATTGTTGATTGTAGAGGCTCACCAATTGATGCCATTAATGAAAATAAATCTTTGGCTTTGATAATAAATAAGCAGTGATGATTTACTATTGGTCTTGTCAGTTTAGTGATATCCTTGAGGAATTAGTTTGCAGGGGCTAGCTGAGTAGACATCCTGCGAATTGTCTTATCAGACAGTGGCTTTTTCTTATTATTTATTTATTAAATGTATAGTCTGTGGGGCAGGGACTGCACTTGCACGGTCCATGGCGTGGTGGAGCCTTCTTTTGGGCTGATTCACAGATTTCTGTAAAAAAAAACCCTTGGTTTTCAGGATGATTTATTTCAGTACCTGCAGCTAATGGGAACGTGGTGTATAAAAATGAGTGGGGCAAGGAGCAGGCCGCTTAAGTAACACATACAACTTTAATAACCTGAAAAATAAGTGAAGTGGTTTTATTACATTTGCTAATTATAGTTGAAGTGCTATGTGCTTCCAGTCTAGAAAATCAACAGGAACAAAAGTGGATGCGTTTCCAAATGTTAATTTCATCTTCAGAACTGTTTTTTGGTTAATTATGCTAATTAAAAAAGGAAATTGCTGTTACATGTGATTATGGAAACATGTGTTTTTATATTAAGTGTTATGCAGTGAAATACATCTCTGTGTGTGGAAGCACCCAGGAGGATGGTTGCTGTATGGGGGCCGTTTACATTAAATTCACATTGTCCAATTATCAAGGTGCACTTTTACGTTGGGATCAGGGCTAAGCAAAGCAATGTAAATCCCTAAGGMAGGCGTTGGAAAATACACTTTTATCAGCAGGGGTGAGCATAATTGGCCCAGCCCTGGGACAGGAGATGAAATTCGTCCATCTGTTAGTGTGCCAAAACTGCTCGCCATAATCTCACCCTTCTTCATAGGCTGGCACTAAAATCCTCTGCCTTGCAGCCGGCGTCCGCTGCCATTGCAGTGCCTCTGCCTCCAGCTGCTGAGCCCGGGGCAGTCAGCCAGGAGGAACTTGAGGCGCTCCCAGGCAGGAAAYTTATTGATCGTTTTCTTAGGTAGTGCAAAAAAGCAAATCTAAAATTGACGGGCTGTGACATCTTCCCAGTGATTCGCTAACCCAGTACTAGTGGGACAGCTTATGATGTTGGGGACGTGCCATGCCATCCTTTAAAAAGGAGGCTGTGAGCATCCTGAAGACTGCGTTGGAAGCGAAGTCTGAGCTGCTGATGAATTTTATGCCTTAAGCAAGAGTGGGGAAAAAATCTGCATTGGAGGCTTCAGTAGTTGTTTTTTTCTATTTCCAGAGTTGCCTGCTGGTTGGGAGAAAATTGAGGATCCCGTATATGGTGTCTACTATGTAGAGTAAGTGCTGCTCTGCGGTTCTGGCGTGGCTGTTGGGCAGAGAGAAACGCTTTCCCCTGCGGGAGTCCAGACCCCTGTGCTGGTGGCATGTCACGCGAGGAGGAGGAGGAGCAGCAGCAGCCCCGACCCCTGCACGGGCACGGGGGTGGCCAAGGGGCTGTGGTGGGAGAGGGCGGCTGTTCCCTGCCGTTCCTCAGCCTCCTGAGGGATCAGCATCTCAGCCCACCGCCCTTGCACCTGGGGTTGGGGTGAGCTCGGGGGAGGCAGGAGCACCCTGGGATCGGGGAGGGCAAGACCGTCCTGGGGTCAGGGTATGCAAAACCCCAGCACCTTGCTGCTCAAAGGCTTGAATTCTCCCATGAACGCCTGCTTTTCCAGTAAAGGCCCTAATTTGGAAAGATGGAGGATGATCCTGACTCCTGTCCTTTGCCGAAGCAGAGCTCTCTAAGATGAGATGCATTTATTCAGACAGTATTAACAAGTGTGCAATTAACTGAGCCYGATTCTATTAATATAACAAAACTTGAGCGCACAAAGCAGATCACCARTTCAGTTATGAATAAAGGAACGCTCAAAAGGAGGAATAGAAACGTCTGTATGACCAAATAACCACTGTCGAGCTGTTGGCATTGCATTGCGTTGGTCTGTGCAGAATTACGGGTTTAATGTGACTTTCTCCGGAATTAGAGCAGCTTCTTTTTTATCTACATGACAGAACGCTCCCTTGGGAAACCAGAGATCTGAGTTTTGTTTCATCACTGACCCCGTAAAATGAATTTTTAATTATGTGTATACTCCTGTCTAGTAGGATGGCTTATGATAGCGCTCAGAATAGACACGGAGTACAGTTTCTGTCTGCTTTGGCTCAGTTCTGACCCTGCCATCTGTGCCTAGGGAAACAAGGTTAGCAAGCTGTGTAATTAAGGCTTGACATTTATTTACCAAAGACATCGAGAATATTTTTCAGCAATTAAATGTCATGCCAAGAGGTCTCTCCAGCATTTTTCATGTCGCTTTATATATACGTGCCCGTTAATTTTGTGGCACTCCTTAGTGATGAAGTTAAATAGAAAAGTAGCAGCAAYGAGACCTAAGTTTATTCTATTTACTCTCTATCAGATACTTACTTACTATCTATCAGATAGTAAGAAGTTTATAATTTAAGCATTTGTCTCTGTCCTTTCCAATTCAAGCACTCTTTCTATTCCACTTAAAGGTTTTCATTGAGAAACAACTGGAACCCCAAAACGTTTAAATTAAATCACCTTTTAGCAACCATTATCATCTTTCTCAGCTTTCTGAAAACCTCTTGAAATTGGACATCTCTTACAAACTCATGAACTTGTTTTTAGTTGCTTATTTGATGTATTAGGTATTTTTCTAGTGATTTCATGTTGATCTTTAGCAGAAAAATTCTGAACAGAACTCTTTATTATGCTTGTATCAGAATTACTTGCAAACTTGTATTTTTTGATAAAGCCATGTGGGACAAGAGACGATAAAATAACAAGTTCTTAATGGTAAGCTTTGCCTTGCACCCAAATACGTGTTTTCAGCTATTCCAATTAACCCTACCAGTTCCTTCGTAATAGGAACTGTTTGTAGTGATGGAGAAACATTTACGCCACACTAAGAGAGAGATTACAGAAATTGGACATGAACATTTTTATCCTTTTGGTAATGTGCTCTCCTCTTTAAGTCTTACACAGAGAGATGCCTGGCTGTATATAGCCATTTCAGACCATCCCTGTGATTAATGTCAATAAATAACTGATGTTGCKCAGGGGCAGATTAAGGGTTGCTTTTCTCTATTTTGAAATCACTTTCCAAATGCTCTCCTTTTCCCAGTGAAGCCAATTCAGTAACGGCGTTCCTGGTGGTAGRCCTCTGTAATTTGCTCAGGGCTACCTGCTTGTTTGTCGTAGCAAAATCACTATTGGGCAATTGCTGTTGAACTGAACGACTGATGAGCCGGTAATCTTGGCCATAGCACTCATTCGCAGCGAATCCCCCAAACTCTGCCCACGCCGCCTGGGTGTCTCTTGCCGGTGATCATTTGGTTTCATGAAATGGTGAATTCCTCTGCAGGGTGCAYTGCTCATCTGCTGTGTCTGGGGTTGAGGTGTTTTGTTTTGTTTTGTTTTGAGCATTCCAGTCTTTTTCTGAAATTGGTAATGAGTATTAGCAACAAACACCTCATTTTGGTCAAAAGCAGCCTGAGGACCCTCCAAGGAGAACAGCTGAAGTTTCACCAAACGCTGGTTTCAACTGGGAGTATTTCCTGGTGGCTAATTCTGTATATATATATATATATATTTAGACTCATCCAGAGCCCAGCTTTTCAGCTCCTAGCCTGCATCTGGGAAGATGTTTTTCAGACACTGTTAACAGTGTGCATTGATCACATAGCTGACAGATGTTACCAGTTGTTGGTTTTCTTAACATCAGTGAGCCAGGGAATGACTGCAGCTCTGGGAGTCTGATTAAAGCAGGGTTGATATAGGCCTGTCTTTTAAAATGCAATCAGACAGAGCTCCTTTTCTGCTTTAATCTCATTTTTCACAGATAGAAGACAACTTTAATGTATTTGAGGGAATTAGCCATTCCTACTCAAGACATCATATCAATACTGCAATCCCCTTGTTTTCCTAAATATGCCTTTTGGCACGAATGGTGAGCGTTGCTTCATATACGCTGCTGTTGGGTACATTTGCTATTTTACTCCTTTCCTCAGAGGAGTTTTGAGCCTTGCCTGTCATTCCTGCTTGTCACATAAAGGGTTTCCTAATTTATCGCGCTTTTTCTTCCCCAGCCACATCAACCGGAAGACACAATATGAAAACCCCGTTCTTGAAGCGAAGAGGAAGAAACAGCTTGAGCAACAACAACAACCACCAGAAGGTTGGCACCAGGGCGGGTGTGATGGTTGGGGTTTTCACTGCTGGCACGTGCCATCCGTCAAGTTGGCAGCCCCGTGCTGATGTGTTTGTCCTCCCTTTCATAGCCCTTGGCATTTGAAGGCAAAATGGCATGCAYAGGAAAGTTTACGTGTACTCTTCACAGAAGATGCAGCAGAGGAGAAAATCTAAAGCATATAACCACTTTAGTTTGGTAGCTTGCACCCCTGTAATAGGGAGATACTTTTTTTTTTTTTTGGATGTCCTTTATTTCTGGAAAGTTTCTAGGCTTCCCGGAAAAAATAAAACCTCACTTTTTCTCTTTAATCTGCTCCACCAAGTTTACTCAAGCCAGTGGTGTTCTAGCCTGCATTGGGACTAACAGGCTGTAGAAGAAGATAAGGAGTCATCATTTACATGTGCACTAAAGAAACATCTCCACATGCATGAGTTCTTAACCCAAGACCTTTGGGTGTTGTTGTGCTGGTAACATCTAACAYAATTTGATTATTTTGAATCACTTTTATTATTATTATTTTTTTTTTTATGCAGCCTGACTGCTATAAGGGACTTCTAGCATTTTGGTTTGTTTTGATACCTTCATAACTTTCCAACCCCTCAGTTGAACAACTGTTATGGTCCAAGGGGAAGATAATTTAGGCCTCRATGTTCCTGCTGCAGCTCCATTTCCTCCAACATCAGCTCTACTGCTTAAAAATCAAGGGGAACAGATGCCATGAGGGCTGTGGGAGAGCAGATTTCATACAAAATGTCGAGACCACTTGCATGCAAATCATTTCAAGCCCCAAGTTTGAGTGCGAGATAGAAAACCASAGCAGACAAATCAGTTGACCTGGACAYAGAGAGTCCTACTGAATTGTTTTTGAACATCTCAAGCTATTCATCTCTCCATGGCTCTGCTTCCCCTCTTGTCATGCTTCACATATCTCCTCTGTTCGACCCCACACTCGAGTGTGTTTATGTGCAGGAGCTCGTAGTGCGGTTGTGAAACAAGTAACRTTTCCCTCTCTGCCCTCTCTAGAATGGACAGAGGAGTGTCCATCTCTCCCACCACCCGCTGCTCCAAACCATGTTTCAAACAACCAAGAGGCAGTTCGGGAGGCACCASTGCAAGGTAACAACCTTGTTAAACCAGTTGTTAAACTGCAACAAGCAAGGTTTTTCCTGAGAACAGAATTTCTTCAACCACCAGCAAAGGGAGGGTCTCCATCACTAGGGTCATAGGACCAGGGCACATGCCTGTGGAATACCCCTAGGTTTTGAGAGCGGTGGTCCTTGCTACCAGATGTGAGAGGCAGATGAGACTGTCCACATGGTAAGAGGATTGTGGCGGTTCTCTACGGTCTTTGAAAGGTTCCACATCTTTAAAAAGGCATGGTGAAAACAGGAGTTTCCACATCAATAGGATTTAACAGCAACTGCTAGGGTCTGCAAATGCAGGTAGATGCATGTAGATCTTTTTTCTACAGAGCTGTAGGGGCACACAGGGGTTAGGCTTTTGCATCTGCTAAACTCTGCTGAGTTTACAATGAGAATCCGATAACAAGATCCAGTGCAGGCATTTCTTTCTGTTCACACAAGCTAACCTTCCCTTCCAAAAAACAGCAAAAAACCCTCATCATGCTGCAATGCAATTAAAACACTAACATGCATTAACATGATCATATTTTAGTTGGAGAGCCAAAGCCAGTGTCACACCACGTCTGCACGCCGGGGCAGGAAGACTGTCAGGTTAAAGCAGTTCTAACAGCCCCAGCAGCTGGTCAGTATGTTTGGGAGCTGTGGTGTGCGTACATCATTGGCACTATTTGGCAGTACCTTAATTTTGGAGAGCTCAGGTGTCCYGCTTGCATTTGTGGCTGCCTGAGTAGCTTGTTTCTAGTTTTGCCAGGGAAGAGTCTGGCTTGTGATTTTTATGGGTTTCCCTTTTTGTGTTTGTGCTTTGAATCCAAATGAAAAATCGAATTCAAATGCTTTTAATGTGGAGGGAGTAGGAGTTGGGGGAATACCAGAAGGGGGATCTTGAAGATCCTCTGCTGTTTGGGGAGCTTTACAGAGCTACCAGGCCTCCATGCTCAATCCTTGACTGTCTGCAGTACCAGAAGGCAAAAAGGCRCAAGTGCCTTGGCCACACACTGCTTCTGAAAGAGCTCCTGAGTTGAAGCTCATTAAGTCGCTAGCACCTTTGGGAAACCCTGCATAGGGAGGGAATGGTACCGGTAATAGAGGCTAGTGCAAAGTGATTTTTCAAAAAGACCTAGAGACTTGTGCTCCAATCTTGCAGTCTTACTATGGACCTACTTTAATTTGAACTGAACGTGTGCCCAGGTGCTTTGGGATAATTACAGCCTTATTTCTTAGTGTCAGTGGTATGTGTATGGCCAGCTGCTCACAGGTCAGTGGCTTGTCTTAAATAACCAGCTAGACAGGACATGATTTTTTCTTTTATTTGCAGCATGAGCTGAAACTTGGCCAGATCAGGTTGCCAAAAAGGGCAGAGTGTTTCACTTGTGCCTGTTGCCAGTACAGGTGCTCTCTGGTTGTTGCTGTAAGTGATCCTAAGTGGGCTTCATCTTCAGCTATGTGTAAATTGTGTAGCAAGTTTGTGGCATTGCCCTGGTCTGCAGAAAGCCAGAGTCTGGGGAAGGCGAAGGAGCAGAAAATTGGCTGGAGCATGTGTCATCCTGATAGATCTGGGAGTGGGTAGGGGGAGGGCTGGCCCCGGGATTTGGGATAYGCTCCTGCCTTCTGCAGTTTGGAGGTAGTCTCTGAAGGCAAGCCTGACAAGGGCGCTGCAGTTTTCGGCCGTGGAGAACCAGGGAGGGCTCTGCTGCAGGTGGCTCAGCCCTCTGAAGCAGGCCTGCCAAATTTGGCAGCATCCAAAGAGTGTATGAGAGTAATCGGACTGGCAGCAAGGAAAAGCATGGGAGGTCTGGGTGCTCTGGCACGRTTAGGGGGTGCGTTCAGCATTGTATGGGAGTGCCCCGAAACAGCCGGTCCTCTTCGAGGGGAAACCTGTGAATGTCACGTCAGCGTGTTACACTGAGAACAGAGCAAGGGCTGCCCAGGCGTCCATGCATGGCAGTGCGATGGGCCAGCTGCCCCGGGGATGACGTTAGAAGCCATACCCAGCTCTCCACCCGCTCCTGACTGCTGTCCATCGAAATTTTAGGGCAGCGTTACGGGAAAACATTAGCCTGTCTCAGCACCACTCTGCGTGCCGTGTCCTGGCGCTCACCAACGACTTGCCTCTCGCTTTTGTTCTTTCCTCCTCCTTACACGGTGCTGCTCCCCTCTTCTCTCGCTCACCCTGGGCAGCTGCTATCTCCAGYCGCCCTTGGACCAGGGGTTTCCATCCGTGCCACCAACGTGAGCACGAGGAACAGAGCACCCTCTCCTGGGCCTCTGCTGCCACACTCCCGGCGGGTGTTTTGTAGATAGCTCATCTGAAATGAGACCTCCTCCCAAATGGCAGATGCGGGGTGTAGCCTATGGTGCGGACTGATGTGCTRCTCTTCCCTCTTACTGCAGGGCAAGTTCACGCTGTGTTCGTAGGCAGATGCCGGCAAGCTTTGCTTGCTCTGCTTSTCTTTTGAACCAAAGATTAGCCCAGCACCAAGCCCTGGGTAATATATGCTGCCTCTCAGCCATCCTTATCCTGAGACGTTGGGTTGCACTTTGACCAGCAGGGCTTTTTTTGCARTTTGGGCTCTGAGCACAGCATCTGYSCCCAGTGTGCGGGATTACCATATTCATGTGCTCCCCTTCAAAGGCAGAAGTCTGCAAGTCCTCACGCTGCCCCCTCGTGAATCATCTTCAAATGCACTTTTCTCCCCCCRTCCCCGTTCCCAGTCTTCCGAGCCTCAAATCCCTGAGCTCTCCCTCAAGGTCTGCTTTCTGAGCGGCGGCCCACAGTGGTGCTGCCGAGGTTTTTGAGAGTGTGCCAGCTCTGCTGGCTGCAATAGGCACTGCTGATCCTAGAGCTGTCACCAGAGGGCTTAGTGACACAGTCTTTTCCTCTCTAAGCATCAAAAACAATTAAAAGTGCAAAGGTGCTTAATATTGGCATTGTGAAGTACAGCAAATTTTCCGAGCTTATGGAACATGCTTTGCAAGGACGCACTTTTGTTTGGAGAGCGCCTTGTTCTCTCTTCCCTGTGCTCCCTGAGAGCGTTGTTAACAGCCCTCCAGCACGGCCACTCCAGTCCTGGGGTGCTCTTTGATCCGTACTTCACAACAGCAGTGTTTCATCCACAACAGGCAAGGAGCAGAAAGAAAATAGGCAGCGCTTCAAATGGTGTCTGAAGAGCATCAGCATCCTCCCCCTTCTCCTTCAGAGGAGGTCATAAGGTGGTAGTGAAGGTGGTGGGGAGGGTTAGATTAAAGTGTGTCTTGCTCAGAAGATTTTTCTTGCGTGGTGGGCTGGGAGAAGGTCAAGTGGTTAAAACCATAATGATGCTCCTTTTCCTAGAATGTCTCCGTGACCTCCTTCCATCGCAGGCATTCGTGCTTCCTCCCCAGCCTGTGCAATTCGGCACACTCTGCCCAAGGAATTGCCAGTTCTGGGACAGAAGGGACCCTGCACAGCAGGGTTGAAACGCCCCAGCAAAGCCCCGGGAGCTGCCTTAGCGCAGCATCTACTCCTGATGGCTAGAGCCAAGTCCCGTGTTTTTGTGAACAGCTAACCCTGTTGTATTTCCTCTTCCCGGATGGATGTAACCATCTCAGGACAAAATGATAAGAAGCATATTGAAGCCAGCTATGGCAGCGCCAATATATTCCAGTTCCTAACACCAGCGTATTTCCCTCTGCGTAGACTCAGGGCTTAGGCATGTGCAACCACAGCTACCAAAGGGCTAAGTAGTAGGACTTTTGCTCACTCRTTCTACTGCATGATTGGTCCCAGTGAAATGAGTGGAGTGGGGCGAGACACAAGTAAGTTGGAGTTTCTGTCCCAAAGCACTGCTGTATTTGCCCATGCAATTGTTAGAATAGGAAGAGGAAAAACAGACCAGATGTTCTTGCCTGCCTATTTATAGATTTTTCTAAACTTCCTAAACAGGAAAACCATTTTTTACTCGAAACCCTTCTGAGTTGAAAGGGAAGTTCATCCACACCAAGCTAAGGAAAAGCAGCAGGGGATTCGGCTTCACCGTCGTCGGAGGGGATGAGCCGGATGAATTTCTCCAAATCAAAAGTTTGGTGCTTGACGGCCCCGCAGCGTTGGATGGCAAAATGGAAACAGGTACCCGGGCTTTAAATCAAAATCACCATGCCGTGCACACTCTCATCCTAGTGCTGCCTAGGGAATGGGCGAGGAGTAGTCTATCTTGCATTTTCCTGTGTGGAGGCACTGAGAGCGCAGTGCCTGATGGGTGGCAAGGAGACAACGGGCCAGTTTGTTTGTTCTGGCTGAGATTAGGCCCAGCACGGTGAATTCCTGTTAGGAATCACCTGAGGCCCCAGATCCTGGGTTATACCTGGAATATCACAACCTTAAACATCCTTGTCTTGTAGCCACAGTATTAAAAACAAATCATCACTTAATCAATAGGTCTGAGACCTGGTATATGGCACCATATTTGAGCAGTTGGTAGTTGAGAGCCTTCTGTTATAGCCCTCATGTGCTCCCAGTTCTGTTTCAATCGTATGTCAGTGTAGCACAGTGCGTAACAGTGAGAGCTGGGCTTCGCAATAACTGTTAAATGGGCCATATATTGTCATTTGAATTTATTAATTTTTTGCATGAGCCAAATTGCATTTTCACTATCAAAAATGTTTATGTATATTGAAAGCATTATGCAGAGAATCCATTGTGTGCAGATAGTTCTGGCTTGCCCAGGCGCAACTACTCTTTTTCCTTGCAAAGGTATTTAAATGTTGCTACTCCCCTCTGTGTAGCACCCGTGGATGCTGCGGATCAGAGCTCTCAGGTTCAAGTCCGCAGACTCCYGGGGGAGCTTCATGCACAAAAGTGATGCAGCTAAATGGTTTTGGTATATCTGCCTGTGTCTTCTGCAGGGGATGTCATAGTCAGCGTGAACGATACCTGCGTGCTGGGCCATACCCACGCTCAAGTTGTGAAAATCTTCCAGTCCATTCCCATCGGTGCCAGCGTGGACCTTGAACTGTGCCGAGGCTACCCTCTGCCCTTTGATCCCGACGATCCCAACACAAGCCTGGTTACGTCCGTGGCRATTTTGGATAAAGAGCCGATCATTGTGAATGGGCAGGAAAATTACGACTCTCCGGCGAGCCACAGTAGTAAAACGGGGAAGGTAAATGGCACAAAGGAAGCGAGGCCAAGCAGCCCGGCTGAAGTCTCTTCCAACGGGTCCCATAGCTACCCCAACGACACGGTCTCCTTGGCGTCTTCGATAGCAACACAGCCTGAACTCATAACTGTGCATATAGTGAAAGGGCCTATGGGCTTTGGTTTTACTATAGCGGACAGTCCCGGTGGGGGCGGCCAAAGAGTGAAACAAATCGTAGACAGCCCGCGGTGCCGAGGCCTGAAGGAGGGCGACCTTATAGTCGAAGTCAACAAGAAGAATGTGCAGAGCCTCACTCACAACCAGGTGGTGGATATGCTGATTGAATGTCCTAAAGGAAGCGAAGTCACGTTGCTGGTGCAGCGAGGAGGTAGGTCTTCAAAATTGCTTGAAAATATTTTTTCTTGAAAGAGACACGTGTCATGAAAGACCTGCTCTCCTGAACTTCTCTTTAGAAATGGTTTGTGTCCTGAGGTGTAGAAACTGCCCTGGGGTGACAGTTCTCAGGTCATACATACAGTAAAAATTATTTATTGTTTTGCTTTTGAAGCTGTGCGGGGGGCAATGTGCATGTAGTTCCCATGTACGCGTGTCTACACATGTTCTCAGACAGTGGGTAAAGGGGTGATTGTGCTTACACCTTACTTACAGGACAAACCCTGATCTCGTGTGCTTGTAAAGCTTAATTCTTTTAAATATTATAAGGACATATCTTCAGCTATTTTGGGAGATGGAAGAGGCTGGTAATGCATGGTGCTTTGTGATTTGCAGTGTCCAGAATCGGACGCCCGCTAACTTTTCACTGTGGAAGGGTTACACCTTGACTGCATTTCAAGGGAGAAGGAGAGAAGGAACATCTCCAAGGATGTTTGGATAGGGTGCTGGGCAACATGCTCTAGCTGACCCTGCTTGAGTAGGCGGTTTGGACTAGATGATCTCCAGAGGTCCCTTCCAACCTCAACCATTCTGTGATTCTGAGAGAATTTAAACTTCTCCAAGCTGTAAGCAACTGAAGTGTTACTTCTGGATGTGTTTGTCTGCTGAGCCATCAGCAGCTGACCTCGTTTTTGGCTGCATTGCTGAGAAGACTCCAGCAAGTACAAAAAACTTTCTTGCAGCCGGTGCGTGTCCAGCCCAGTTGTGCATGGGGATGATAACCCGTTAGTGGGATCAGGCCGTTGGCAGTAATGCTAGCCCATACGCTGAGTAATTCTGAGGTCAGGTGAGGTAGGGTACCCACCTCGCATAGCATGCCTTTAGTCTGTGGATTAAAAACACAGAGCTGCTGTGGAGCTTGTGAAAGTCCAGGTCCAGCTACGGTGCGCCAGGTGAGGAGCAGGGGGGCCAGGTCCCCCATATCTCTGTTCCTGTCGTAGACTGCGAGGAGGGGACGGCCTTGGCATGGTGGATGCGAGAGACACCAAGTCCGGGCTCTGCCGTGTTCCCTGCCCTGCACACTGGTTTATACGGGGTACCTGCACGTCGGCTCTGCAGAGAGCTGGCTTAGCTGAGGAGGAGGTGCTGGATACAGCCCCCAGCCAGCACTGGGAGGAGTGTGTCGTATAAAAGTACTTTTCTGAAACCTTTCCAAATTCTTCTGATTGTAACAAGTTAGCAACGAACTCCCACCAATTTTAACGGGGGACAAGCTGCTTTCAGAATTTGCAACTCTGGTGTCTTATTTTTGAAAGGCTGTTTCAAAGAGGACATTGATTCTGCAAATAATATCGGTTCTGGTGAAAGCGGTGCTTTTCATATACTCCTTTCTTTCCAAGTGCTTACTGTATTTTTATATTTTGATAGTAAATTAAAAAGCAGAGAACCGAATATATTAAAAGTTCTCCAATTTTATATACTGGTTTCCTAAGCGTGAGTTGCTTAAAGACTTTCAGTACTAGAGAGCTATTAAAATGTGCTGTATTCTCATGAGTAATTTATATATTTTGGAGCAAATATGGTTGGAAGAAAAACAGCAGCTATTACTAATGCTCCCAGAGAGTGCACACATATCTGGTACCACCATACATTAATTATTTGAATTGTGGCTGACATTTAATAATCCTCCTTATGCCTTGAAGGTATAATGAAAAGATTTGATGAAGAAATAAAAGTATAGTTTTAATAAGGTAGTAAATAGTTCGCTGGTAAAATTGCTGAATCTTGTTTTTTTCATTTCATCAAGATACTAAACCCGTATCGAGCATTTGCTATCACCTTCCCAGCTCAGTCTACTCGAACCCCCTGCCTGCCTGCCTGCCTCCCTCCGTTGAGACCCTGATATTTCRGTCTGATTATAGAGTACTTGCACTTCCAAATTTCATGCTGTCATGATACAGGATGCTGAAACCGCGGTGGCCCTGGATCTGCAGTCAATCATTGAAACATGTTTTTCTCCACATCCCGGAGAAGGAGAGCTGCTTGGGAAGGCGATTAGTTGGGGCACACAAGCCGAGCAGACGCAGGCAGCACTAGCAGCCCCAGCCCGGGGAGCAGGCGGGTTTGTTACAGGTCGTGAGATGGAGTTGGCTAAGATGCACCCAGCGCTCAGAGCAGAAGCACCTGGGYCCTGTCTCCAGTAACTTCACCTCGCGTTACCCCTGCCAAGTCTTTTATCAAAAGCACCATCCCCAGACAACRTGCCGCTGTTTATTTTGGTCCCGTTACAGAAATGCATTTGGCTCCAGTGTCTGATAAGCTCCTTCAGGGCTCTCAAAGTACTTCTTCAGCTTCCCCGCGAGTTGTCCTTTCCTCCTCCTCCCTCTGGTGTCCAGCAAAGAAAGTGCTCAGAGAGCCTGTCAGCACCCATGCCTTAGCGTGATGTTTGCACGCAGCCGGACTTTGCATGAAGCATCCCTCCAACACTAAGGCTGGTGTTCAGAGCCGTTCAAAGGATTTGTCAGAAGTGATTACTAATCAGGCAGAAAAATATCAGAGAGATGTGTAATATACGGGAAAAGCTCTGCCTGCTCCAAGTTGCTGGTGCACTCCCAGCAACTGTGTTTAATTGTTAAAATGCAAAGCCCACAGTCTCTGACAGCAGCCTGTAAAATATTTAATGTAAAGTGTCTTCAGCTGAAGCTCTGACTTGGGGGAGCTGGTAAGTCCTGCTGTTGCTTCTGAGCGAGGAGCAGAAGGGTGATTTCGGGAAGGGTGAAGCTGAAATGACCGCACCCTGCTCTGCTGYTCGTGGGTCATCTGAACATCATTTGCAGGACTCCGCAAGGGGGGGGATAAATATGTTAACTGAGAGAGGAACAATTGCAGGTCATTGAGATTTTGCTTTCAAGAGGCCCTGTAGAAAACCTTCTCTTATCTGTGTTCTGTTTTCATTTTTTATTTCAAATGAAATGCTTCCCCTTTTCCCCTTCCTCCTGCCCTCCCTAGGGCTTCATATTTCCGTGCTATCATTTTCCTATTTCATCTCTATGTAGTGCTAGATAAAACTCACAAGGGATGTGTCTCGGTCCRGACTTCAGCACTTGGGAGGTTCAGGAAGGATGAACCCCAGCCAGAGCCCGGGTGCGGAGGGGCTGCAGGGCTGATTCGGCCGCACGTGAGAGCAGACCCAAAAAACTGCTTTAGCTTAACGAAATGAAGGGGCCGAGGGAGCAAAATTATTGTCTCTAAGTATCAGGTAGGAGGCAGAGAAGATACTTAAACCAAAGAGAGATCTTGGCTTAAGAACAAACAGATGTAGTTTGGCCATGAATCATTTTAAGCTGGAAATAAGAAAGTGCCAACCCATTAGAGCCTTGGAGGAGGYGTGAGCCTGGAGCTCAATAAATTTTTGAAGGGTATATGACATGTCTGCAACGGCAGGAGGGAGACTTGACAGCCCAGGAGGTCCATTCAAGGGCTGGGTACCTGAAAGTAAACCAGTGCTGCTAGTTACAAAATGCAGAATTAAGCATATGTTTTTGTCCTTGCCTGATATTGTGCATTTCAGTTTATTTTAAAGATCATTGTTAAAAAGGCCAAAAGAAAAGGTACATCCTCTTTTTTGTGTATTCGTAATTGAAATGGTTCTTTTTAACCTTGAACCTACCAAGTAAACAAAGCACTTTTCTCATAAAATAGTACTAATATTTGCCTTTCAAAATCTGTTTTTCGTTGAAGTCTTGTCTATGCAAAGTAATTGATTGAAATAAGAAGTTCTCAATTACTGCTGCACAGATTATGTTCMGAATCAAAGCAATATTTTGGCAGAATATCTTCCCTGTTTCCCAAGTGAGTTTTACTCCAGGGTAGCATGGCTATACTGGGACAGATAGGGGGGCAATTCCAGAGAGAGTTATTCTGCAAAACTACTGTGCTGTATTTTATCGTGTCCATAAGGTCTAACATTTATCTCAGGGAAAATATTTGTGTGCCTTAGTGGTATATTTTGCAAATTACCTCAGATTAAAGTGCTCAAGCAGGATGCTTTTCTCCCCCCACCCCCACCCCCCMATCAATTTTAGTCCATTCTTCAGTACAGCCAACTATACGGTCATCCAAAAATACTGTGACTGGTTTGTTTTCAGTTACAAGAATTAAGCTGGGTGGCTTTCAGGCATGTTCAAAGGGACAGGGTTTCTCTTCAAAGTTTTCACAGTTAGTGCTCACTAATCACATCTGTATGGGCCGGAAGGTCAAAAATAGCGGAGACCTTGAGCCTGATCTRCGTAATCCCCTTGAAGATGTGTTCCTACTTTGCTCCAGATCAAAGTAAAAGCATGCAGGTGAAACATCACTCACTCGCACACCATGCGCAAATCAGTGGAGTTTCTGGTAGCCTTCCCTAGTGCAAATTCACGTTAAACTGAAGAAGAGAAATCAGTCTTTGGAGATGCGTATGATATGTATGCTGGAGTTTCAAAACCAATTGTCTTTTGCCGGCAGAGGAACCTCAGGCACRTCTGTCTAAATGCCCATCGGTGGGCACCTGAGGGCTTACCTCCAGCTGAAAGCAAAGTCAGTAGCAAATTCCCTTTTCATGGTTCRGCTGAATGGAAGATGTTTGTGGGGAGGCCTACACCAATAGTCCTGTTCATTTGGTCCTCAACTCAAAGGTCTTAAGGTCCTTATAATACATATACCTTAAAGAGAGATTTGCAGCAATGGAACAAAAATGCAAAGCTTTAAAGCAATAAACCTATTAGGTCGGCTTAACTATATGGACGATTTGTTGCTGTTCCAGCGATGCTCTTGGCATGAGAGGCTAATTAACCTCCACACAGACAGGCATTAACTCCTTCATCTTGTGGTGAGAACGCCTGCTGGAGTCAACTGCTCTGCACCTGAAGGGTCTTTCTGTAGCCTAAGATGGGAGGACATTTTTCTGCCTATTTATCCCGTGTTCAGGCACTGAAACATCACATAGTAACACAAAGAAGCATTTCTTTTTCTTTGCGCTGCTGGCTGCAGCTTCAAGCTCCCCCCAGCCAGGGCAGCGAGAGTTAAAAGATCCTTAAGACACAGTGGGAAAACTTTACAAACGATATATCATAACAGCTGATAATTGCCTGCCCATTATAACAGCGTGATGGAAATCAGATTGCTCTTTGAGATCTAGCGTGTCAAACTACAATGCTGAGATGTAAGGGAGCAATGACATTGAGCATRAAATATCCGGGTTGAGTGAGATCCATTAATGCTGTTAGCTTCAGAGGATGTCTCCTCAGTACTCCCTCCTTTCTGCTGCCACCATGAGTGCCTATTGMCTTGAATTTTATAAGCAAAAATACTGTCTTTCTACATGTTTCTTGAAACATCTCTCCCTCCATAGAAACGGAGTTATTTTACCTTACTGTCCTTACCAGAAGTGCTGGAAATCAATCATTAAATGGTAAGAGCCAAACAAAAAAGCAATATCTAATCTCTCATTGTTGGAATTAGATCTCCTTCTCAGTTGCTGTCCCTAATGATGGAAAGCCATGGTAATTAGAGCTGCAATCAGCTATTCATTGGAGACTTGAACTCTTTTTGAACAAGCCACTCACTTCTGTTTGCCCTTTAGGCTTGCAGTGAAGAGTGAGCTGAAAGTCATGCCACTTCAGCCTCTAGCTGCCAGAAAATTTCAAACTGTCCTAGCAGCTGCTGAATTAGAGAAAGAGTGAGTCCAAGCTGCATTTAGGACAAAATCACAACTTGGGAGTCATATGACTGTTGCCACAGAGCGTGTTTGCCTGTGCCAAAGCTTCTGGAAAGGGAAGAAAAGTTCACCGTTTCCAACAGCGCTTTCACTTCTTAGCACAGAGGGAGCAGGATATTACACTGGGGTCTTTGTCCTGCGCTTGGATCCGTAGGCACTGCCATGGAAATTTGTTCTAGCTTAGCTTGGAGCTGCTAGCGGTGCAGGATGATGGCCCAGGTGGCAGTGGCCTTCTAAAGGGCCCCATCGGTGGTGGGTCCTTGGGGCCGGAGGCTGAGATGAGGTGTCCGCGGCCGGTGTGGCAAACGTTGGTTGCATCTGTGTGCACCTGCCCAAGGTGGCATCGCTGCCCCTCTCCCACTGCGGKGTAGCTCCACCTCACCTGYTTTATCATAGCTTTATTTTAATGMAGATTATTTTTCTCTTAAGTTTAAATCTTCTGCTTGTTCTCAACCAAAAGGTGGSTCTCATACCCTTCAAGACCTCTTTCATTCAAGTCTTCCATGGGCCACATCTTGAAAATGGTAMTTCCCTCCTGTCTGCTTGGCCTTCCTCACTTCCCTCCCCAGACCACCACATYGTGGCAGCTTCTTGCCTCAGCAGGAACAGGAGCGTATCTCATTCCTCTCTGCCATATGGCATGCTCAACTCGCCTCTCATTTTTGGAAAACCCCATTTCAAGTCACCTCTTTTTTCCTTGCTTCSCCCTCCTTACCTCCTGTCAACCCCCACCAGTTACCAAAGCCTCCCAGTACCTTCTGCTCAGTATCACCCTGCTTATTGAATGTCTCAGCAATTTATCAGTTGGTATGGTTATTTTGAGATGTACATTGTATAAGTCCTGATACTGTAGTGTGAGTAATATCATCCAGAAATAATTTGTGAGGGTGTTATCTTTGATAGCTTGTGAGTACTCCTAATTAGTTGGTAAATTATGTGAAAAAAGTTATCAGAATCATAGCATGTTTAAAGAAACATATGTCCATGTGTAATGCCAAGATTTTTTTTCAAATTCATTATAATTCAAGTGTTATAGATTTCCTGATTAAACTGGGAAACTCATTTGGCGTTTATAAATCTATCTTCTATCATTTCCTACTGTTTATTTTTGTAACTGTTTCCTTTAAAGAGATTTGCCTGGGAAGAAGGAAATCAGATTAGTAAAGTTTTTGAGTTGGTCTACAAATTGCAATAAAATGAAATGTTGTTAAAATATTTTACAATGGTATCTTTCCATTTTTTGAAAATAGACAACCCTAATAAAAGCAAATTGCATGACTAGCTAAGCGCTAAATCAGATTTAATACAATTTAAACACAAATTGCCTAGTTTTCATGAATTATTTGCAAGAAAGGAGCAGGTCTTGAGGAACATTTATTTGGGAGTTGCATCTTTTTCTTGAAAGCACCAAGTCTCTCTTTGTTTCTCTTTTCTCTCTGTTAAGGGGAATTAATTCTAACAAGGCTGAAAAGCTGATGAGACTTTAAAGCAAGTTTTGATGTCTCATTTACTATTTTCTTACAGCCTTGTTCTGATTACAGACTATTATATCAAGGAGCAGATACAGAAATCAGTTGAAGTCAGAAAAAGAAAAACTAAAGGGAAAGTTGCACATTTTGATATTTTTAATACAAAGTTTGAAGTTCATACCCCTTATTAGAATTGCTTATGTGCATGTATTTCAATCCACTCTGCAAGCTGATTTTCCTCTGAAAAGCTTCCGAGCATTAGATACGCCTTTTTGGAGCAATGCTGTATATTGTTATGCAGCACAATACACTGATCACTGGTAATTGGTTTTGTAAAGCAAGCTAACAGCAACTTGTTTTCTCTTTGTGATAAAAATAAGCCAAACTTAACATTTAAAATCAGGTCGTCTTATAAATAATGTAATATTTGGAAATTACACAGATTTTTTTTTTCCTTCAAAGTGCTTGACAGGTGTTAACCTTAGTGACATTAACTGTTTGTTTCTCATGATCTAAATTTTCAAGGCCTGGGATAACGGTGCTTGCCAAAAACACGCAGGGTGARATTTTGGTCCTGCTGAAGTTTGTCTCAAGGCTTCCATTAAACTCCAGGAAGCAGCAGGGTTTCGCCGAGGTTTTGCATGCCTACGACCGCCTGCAGCCACACAGGGTGGTCCCTGGGAGCTTGTTGAGCCCCTAAATAATCTGATGTGCACTACTGATGTTCATAAAATAGTGCACTTTGGAGAACCGCTTAATTGGCTTTACCAGGTCGTGCTGGAGTTTCTCAATGCAACGCGTCCAGTTGAAATAGGAACCAACAAATTCCAGTAACAACCTTGAAAAGCCCAAGTGCTTAAAACTTAGGCCCCCCATTAGACCCCCAAAATTGCAGAGCTTGGCTTGAAAACCCCAAGATCCCAAAATACTACCTACGGCGTTCCTTTCGTCTCTTTATTTCAAGCCTCTAGTATTTGTATTCGACTGCCTTTTCTCAACCCCGGAGGCTAAGAAACTTCAAACAAAGCAGATTCTCCTACGAGCACCTGACTCCAAAAACAACAGCCTTAAAATATTACAGTCCCGCTGATAAAAGAGACTTGGCGTCACCAACATTGCAACATTTTAATTGCCTGCAGCATTTTCCGCTCTCACTGGAGCGGTGCAGGCGAGGTGCCGATATTAATATGTTAGTCACCAGAGGCACAAGTGTTTTCCCTTCATTAGCTTCATTTGCACTGATTCCGTGGCTGAAACGAGCAAGCAAGCGAGGAGATGCCTGCGAAATCCGCTTTTGGGTCAGGGTTAGTTTTCCACTGACTGCCCTGCGTTTCTGTGGCAGCGTGGCCTATCTATGCTGTAGCTTGTGTCCCCCAAATATATGTGTCATCCGAGCTCCAGAGCTGCTGGGAATGGTAAAACAGGATGAAACAGTTGCTGATTCATCACTTTGCGTTTTGTTACGCTCTTTTCATTTATTTTAAGGGCTGAGATTGTTTCCTAAAGGTTTGAGATTTTACGTGAGCTTGGTTTAAGGTCAGGAGGAAACCCGTTCTTTAATCATTAAAGAGGTGAACGATTAACGTATTTGGAATAGCAAAATAATTTGTTTCATCTAATCTTGCCTGTTCACAAAAGCCAATAGTGATCTTGTGAACATGAAACTCATGGCTGCCTCTCTGTGGCAGGAAATTTGGATCCACTTTAAAATCAGTCAGAAAACCAAAGCAGTTGCTGAATGCTGGAAGTAAAAATGGTCTGAAATCTTCCCATCAGGATGTTTTATTGCATGAACCACCTAATCTTTCAGAAAGCAGTAGGCTCTTACACGAGAACAGAACTGGAGATGGCTTGGCAAATGAAAGATGAAAGCTCTGAAATTCCTCCTAAAGTCTTTTTTTCTCCTTAGCTTGAGGTTTTGAAAGTCCTTTTCGTTTTCTTTTTCTTTTTTTTTTTTAATGTTTTGATTTGGTTTCGGTGTTAAATGCTGAAGTGGTATAAGTGGAGCGACTCAAACCCACGCAGTGTTGTTTTATATCCAATGTGATGTGATGTAACACAAGGTGGCACAGCAGAACCTGATAGCATGCATTAGATAAGGCAGAGTTAGCTAGAGACGTGCCTCCCACTTCGTCCGCGGGTTTTGCACAGCGGGAARTGGAGCAGACGTGGAGCTGCGCGGCGACGAGGGCTTCCTTGCACCCGCTTTTTCCTCCCACCCTTACACGCCGCCTGTGCGGTGTTTCGGTGTGCGCGTGCTCGCAGCTAGCAAGTTTTTCTCAGCCACGTTTCGGCCGGGTGCGGTGGCGGCTGCTGCCCTGATTTGGCATGATAATAACCAGTCATAATAGAATTAATGAGGTATTGGAAATCTGAGAAAGGTCTTAGTTTATTGCTGTAATTAAATACCTTTGGAGAGTCRTTAAAAGCAATAGCAGGTGGGCAAAACTGAGGGAGAAAGATGGTTTTGTAGTGTATTAGTTGATGGTTTTGTTCTGAGACAGACGATGCTTTTTAATATATATCCACATATTTCTAAGTCTTTATTTTCTGAGTTTAATTGCTCTTTGCTTTTTTTTTTTTTTCCCCCTCCATTTTGTGTTGGGACTTTTTTGTTTGGCTGGTTTTCATGTTAGCTTTCCCTGGTCAGATGGAGGTCTTTTTTATGACAGTAATAGCAATTATAACTGTAGCAGCTTTAAGGCCCTGTTCAATGCCTTTAGTGCTGGAAAAGCCAACAACACACCAGGGCTGGACTCGCAGAGTTCGTAGTGCCRGTGCATGGGCCAAATGCGGTAGTGGAGGCTGAGACCGAGAGAGAGGCTGCAGGCGGCTGAGCATCCCGGGGTCGGTCCGGACCCCGCGGCTGGAGGCRCATGGAGAGAGACACTGTATCGGTACATTCAGTTTTGACTCCATCCTTACCCTCAGGGGTTAGTTTCTGAGATGGACAGTTGCATACCTGAAACATATTGAAGTACTGAATCATTTTAATAGAAAAATGTATTTTAAATCAAATAAAGTTACGTTTGYGAAAAAGCATTCAGCCCCACTGTCCTCTAGGGAAGACTTTCTGTCTTCRCTTGCCCCACGTGCATCCACATAGCCCCACGGCTGAATCTGCCTAAATGTGCGGTAAATATTAGCTTATTATTAAGGGACATTATTTATTAATAGCACTATCAGACTCATGCCGAGAGGGCCCTACGTGCAGGCGTTCCCTTTGCATAGGCTGCTACGGAAATACGAAATAGGAGAATCTGCTGTGAGCCAGGCTGGAGCACGTGAATTCRCACCTTTAATACCTCCATAGTAAGTCCAAAGACACCCTCGAAGCCGAGCAGAGCGAGGAGGGGTGCGACAGCAGCGAAATGGGGTTTTCCTGTGCCACCTTGCTCCCGCAGCCCCGGGGCCTCGACGTGACGCGGCCGGCTGGCGTTGGACATGCCCGTGCTGGGAATCAAACCCTGGCCTGAAGGGGTTTGGTTCTGAAGAGCTCGTGGAGGAGGGTAGATTCCTTCAAGCGTATCTGCATATGTGTGGCTATGTACGCATAAATATATATATATATATATATATTTTTTTTTTAAAGGGCATTGGGGTCTTTGTTTACCTTCTGATTATGGTGCTCACCTTCTCAAATTCGTGAGGTTTAGGAAATTCAATGTGTTTGCACGTATTTGTTTAAATATTAGCAGAGATTTTCATCTAAGCATATGAGCTTTAGGAAAAAAAAATTTAATGAGCTTCGTAAATAAAATTATAACAACTGCTGACATGCTTTCAATCGTAGGCTAGGTTGGTAATGGTAGCACTAATTCTCAATCTCTTTATTATCTTACTGTCTTGGCATTACTGTATGTGTCTTACTCCATAGTTAAATTTATATTTTTGTAGTAATTAAATAGCATTTTGTTAGCCTGTATCTTCTTTATTGCTTCTAAAATCAATTCTGATTTGAGATACTGAAAACGTGACCTAGATTTCAATTACAAGGAATTGTTTAGCATCTTGACCAAGAGTGAGTAATTGAGGTTAATACAATTTAACATCTTTAGAGCAACTAGAACTGAAATTCTTGCTAATGACAATAATATACTGTGCCTCGTTATGTTTTTTGCCAGGGCCAGTGTGTTAATAATGCCCAAGATGGTCTCTTGAAAACACCACTTCCTTAGCTTTAGCATTTTAGAAATGTGGTGTTTTTCACTTAATTTGGTAGATACCAAACTTGATCTATGGCAGAGCTAAATTCCTTTGGTGTAGACGATTATTATTATGGCTTAAAGCTTGTATTGCATAGCTTATTTTTATGCTAGTGCAGTAACGCAGTTGTTTTGCAGATCGCAATGACAAGCAGGAAAGTTAGGCAGTTGCAACGTAGGGGTTTTCTTCTTGATGGCACTCCTTATGGCTGTGTGCAGATCCGTGTCTCTTGCTGCCAATTATTCCGCTATGTTTTCTTGTTCTTTCTGCAGCCTGGAACAGATCGACTTGCATCTATTTTTTTATTTTTTTTTAAGTTAGTGTTTGTCCTTTATTAAAAATTCTGTGGCAACGGATTATACAGAATCAAGGAGATTGCTTCGTCACCACCCATCTCCCCTCCCCTGCCCCTGGYGGCACCGAGGGCCATTAGCGTTAATTATTTAGAGTTCCTCGTTTTGCACACAGCAAAGGGTGATCAATGTGCAGTGCTAGGTAAATGGCTGTGTACCCCTGGACTCCGGGACTTTACCCCTCGCTTTCCAAGTGTCCGTGCTCTTTGATGGTAGCCTTTGGTTTTTATTCAGCACAGTGTAAGCAGCGCTATGTAGAAATCTGTGGGGGGGGGTTGTTTGTTTTTTTTGTTTTTGCCACACAGGAACATTTTCTCTTTAAATGTTAAATTTCTGACACAGACCGCAATGTTTCTTTTCTTGCGTTTTTATTAATCTCCTGCTAGTTTCCAGCTGTTGTGCATTCTGCACTGCAGACCACGTAATGGCGAAACCCAATGGGTGGCCTTTTCGCCTAGGCTCACCTATGGCTTCTTTGCTGCCGGAGATGAGCAGTTCACAGGGTGTCCTGGTCGGAAATAAGAGGTAGTCGTGAGAAGTGAAGATCTAGTGACAGTTGTTCTGTCTCTTCAGGTGCACAGATAACCAACAAGCTGGAAAAGGTTGAGCAGTAGCCACAGAGGTCGCAAGCTATAAGTAAGATTATACTTTTAGGTTCTTGACTGGCTCTTCAGGCACCTTTATTTTGTGGCTGGATTGTGCAAACTCATACTGAATTGTTCCAACTTCAGCTGAAATTCCATTGAAATGCACTTTTTTTGTGGCGGAGGCAGAAGTGTTTTTGCCAGCTGCCCTTCATGTCAAGCTGAGCTGTTCAGATGGGATGACTGGAGTCCTCCTGCAATGTGGGGAGAGAGGTCTTCCTGGAGACCCAACCTCTGACCATTTTGGTCCCCTGTCTGCAAAATGTGCCACTACGGAGCAGGGCTTGATACGTCTGGTGTCCGTCTAGGTAATTTTGGAGCACATGTGGCTTTCTGTGATCTATCTTCAGAGCCCAGCCCAGGCAGCGGTGTGGATTTGTAGTTGCTCTTTGCATTCTGAATGCGTTTGGTGAAATACAATTTGCCATGTGTTGCGGTCTTCCCATATTACCTGGGTTGCGCAAGACAGCAGATTTGGGAAAATATTCCTGTAAAAATGCAGGACCACCGCATGTTAGAAAGAACAGCTCTTGGGGTGGTTYGCCTTTTCTGCCCCCGTCCTCCGCGATCCCATCGCAGGTAGCGTTGGAGTACTTACGGCTCCCTCACACCAGAAGGCTTACTGCAGAAGAATGCGGAATTAAAATATGCCAAGTAATGTGAACTGAACTGGATTGTGGCCTTAATTCATGGACTGCATCACTCAGGACATAATGCAGTGTCACGCAATAGAAATATCGCTCCTGATGGGTAAAGGCATTAAGAGTGCTGAAGTCATGGTACAAAACTTGCCTAATGATTTGTGTTTTTTTTTTCTATGTTACAAAACACAGTTGAGCAGATGGATGCAGCCAGCTGTACACAGAGCTTTAGGGAGTACTGGGGAAAGAAGAGAGAGGTTTTTGTTAAGATAAATGTAATAATCTCCGTGATAATTAGTTTAATTTAGATCCCTGCATCTGACTCATTTTTGACTAACCTTGTATGAAGCCTTGCTGACGAGTCTGTGGATTTGGTTTGATTACAATCCCTTTTTTTGTGCTTGCAGATTGCTCACTGATCACTGGTATTTTTCATTAAGCAGTTGCTTTATTATGTTGTTATTTAGAGGGGAGTAATTTGTGTTTTCTAATTAATTTAATTCCAGTCACATTTTGTAAGTAGCTACAATGAGCCCATTTAAGGGGTTTTAGGTCATATTGACATTGTTTAGCAGATGCGCCGGTTTGTTTTTAAACACTGTTAACTCTGTGGTGACAAGGGCCCCGTTCGGGCGTGCGGCTGCGCCTCCTGCAAGTTGGAATTTGCATCTGCAAAAAAAAGCCAAAATTCGAAGATGCATTTTGAGTGCTGCTGGGAGATGTCTGTATGGATTAAATCACAGAGGAAATGCATTGGAAAGGGTGAAGATATAAACTGGAGCTGTGGCATTATCCCATTTCAATAGGTTATTCCCTGGGCTGTAAGTTTGTCCCGTGAAAGACTATCAACTTTTGTGAACGTCACTGATTTTGGTTAAAAAAAAAAAAAAAAGAAAAAAAAAAAGAAGTCAGTTACTGCTAGTTCTGCAGCAAACTCTGGCACAGAGCAGTGACACCGTGAGATTCGTCAGCCTGTGAAGGACCTGCCGAACAGTGGCCTTGTTTGTAATTTCCATTATTTTTCAGCCATTTTCCATCTCTTTTGGATTGGAACAGCTGAAATTAATAACAAATGTTGACGGAAAGCTTTGTTCAGTAGCTCATACTTAATGTTTTAACATTTAATGATTGCGATGCCATAAACTAAATTCTAGCGCGCTCTGAACCGACAACCCAGCTGCATCTCAGCTTTATTGTTTGTAGGAAACATTTAGGTTGTCGCCAAACCTCTCCTGGCTCCCGTTGTGCTTTCTGCCGAGGGTGGGTGCGTGCATGCGTGCGTATCTGCTCTACCTATTGATTTAAGAGGAAAGAGCATCTCTCGGAAAGCGAGAGTAAGCATGTGTGTGCATGCATGTGGAAGGAGAGAGAGAGGGAGACGCTATCTATCGGTACGTTTGCATTTATGATAAATGGTGCCTGTTAAAAATGCAACTTGCCATGAATGTTATTAGTGCTTTACTCTTTACGTGTGTTACAGAAACACAGCGGCTGCCGGCAGAAATGAGGCTGCAGCCTGCGTTGCCGAGTTCAGGCAGTTTTGATGTTTCTTTGTCCCCCGGTCAGTCCCTGCCCGAAGGGGCCTCAGCCATCGGCTGGACATGCACCGGGGCGGCGTGCAGGGCGCCCGTATCCCTCAARAGCTGAAAATGCTTCATTTAAAGCATGCATTACGATTTCCATCCGGGTCTGCTGAGCAAGCAGCAAATGAGGCACTATTTATCATTTTTAATTGCAGTTCTTGTACATTCAGAGCTAACATCTCCCAAATCACCTTAAAACGAGCTTCTTCCTAAACTGATTTGCAATTCAGCTGCATCACTTATTGTAGTCTCTGTGTAAAAGTTAGACGGGGGCATGGTTTTTAGCATAAACAAAATGCTTAAAGTAGAAAACATAATGCGGCATAAATGCCACATAAATCACAATCCTAAAGAGAAAAGCAGATTTCAAGCATCTGAATTACTGAGCACTTAATGCGTAGGGTAATCTGCGTTTGGGTTTTATGTTGGTTTTCTGGAACGCCACTCAGAGCAAAACATGGGGGTTGCCCTCTTCTTCCAGCGTAGAGGCAAAGGAGGACTATTTTCATGTGCCCGTACACACAGACGCGGTCGGTAGCAATCCCCCGCGAGTTCTCCCGTGGCTCGCGCTCGTCGCACAGCAAATAAGGGGCTGCTCCAGAATGCAAAATTGTCCTTGAGGAAACCTCCTCTGGCGCCCTCGCCGTTGTTCCTTCCTTTGCATTGCCTGTAGCCGGTATAAAAATCCCCTTTTTCCGGACTGCCCTGGCCCTGGCCCACCCCCTGACGGCCGGGGCATCGGCAGGGCTCTGCTTTCAAGCCGCGGCTCCCTGAAATGCTAACTAGCAGCTGCAATCTCTGGCTTCAAACATTTACACTTCGGCTGGGCAGCAGGGAAAGGTGTGTTTTCTCAGCCACGTTCACGTTTCGGGGGGTCAGGCTTGCCCCCCTGCATGCTTTTGCTTTCCTTTGCCCAGGAGGAGCCTCCCGGCTGCAGCCAGCCGAAACTGCTCTTAAAAAAAAAAAATCAAAAAAAATCGAGTGAAATACTTTTTAAAACATCAACCTGTTCCCCGAGCGCCGCTCTGATTGGTCCGGGGAGACTGACAAGCCGCCCGCGTCAAAAGGAAATATCCTTGGCTTGACTGTCGGCTAAGCCGCCCGTAATCCGGGGGAGCGCTTGCCAGTCCGGGCGGCCGCTCCGGCAGGCTCCCTCCGCAGCGCCCGGCGGCGAGCGCTCGCCCCCCTCTCCCTCTCCTCCCCTGCCGGCGCGCTCTCCCGCTCCCTCGCTCTCGGCTTTGACTCGATATGAGCAGGCTGGCAACTCCGCCGCGAGAGCGAAACCTGACATAACTCTGCAGATGGCTGCGTTCGGGTGATGCACCGAGGGATTTTTTCTTCTTCTTCTTCTTCTTCTTTAAGGGAAGGTAATGTTTAGATGCTAATGTTTATTTTTCCCTTGTTGCCATTTTGCAGGACTGCCGGTCCCAAAGAAGAGCCCAAAGTCGGTAAGCACTTTTCCGCTACTATTTCTGTCTGTCTGTCTGGTCTGGAGGAGGAAGGCATGAGTGTGGCTTGGCTTTTTGTGGGGTTTGATTGCTTGAAGTTGTCTTGCCGGTGCAGCAGCGATTGCCGTGCACGGCTTGTGCTGCGTGTGGATGTGGCAGGGGAATGCAGCGCGGAAAGGGAGCTTGTTTGCAAAGAAAGCCCGAGGTTTACGGGTCCCCTGCCCTGACAGATGAGCCGTTTAACCCACCAGGAAAAGGAAAAAAAAGCTATTGTTTCCTTTCGGAAAGACGGGAGGCTCCACCTTCTTGCCGGTTAGCCGAGTGTTCACGGGCACCAGCCTTTTCCATTAACTCCCTGAGTTTTCTCAGGTACCGCCGGCTGAATTATTAACAGAATGCCAAAGCATGTGGCTCGACGAGAAGGACAAAGCATGCAGAGTGCATGTTTGCAGCTTCTCGGGAATGCGGTTAGCTGCCCGAGCGCTCGCTCTGGAGGCGTTTTCTTGCTGAGCAGAATTATGCTGCAGGTGTGAGAGCCTTTATTAAAAAAAAAAAAAAAAATCAGTATTTTCCTGTCCCTTCTGATCTTATTTCCGCGTGCAGCTGTTACTTGGATGACATGTGAGCTAATAGCTTGGGAGCTTGTCGTCTGAAGTGTCATTAAAGCTCTGCGCACGATATCGTGGGAAGAAATTATCGTGCTATTTATATGCAACACAAAGAAATGTTTTATTTTTAAAGGAAATGAAATATTTAGAGCTTGAAAGTTTCCCGAGATTTGATGAGAGGGAGGCAGAAGAGAGATTTCTTTCCCGGGGAAGCAGAGCGAGTGAGGTCTTTGCCGTGCCGGGAGGCAGCGCGAAACTTCCCCGCCAGCCGGCGGTGGGTGCCAGGAGCTGCAGCGGGGGGGGGGGGCTCAGCCCACCTCTCCGCAGAGCTGGGCGACGGCTTTTTCAAGCAGCTGAGCGGAAGGCTCCTGCTTTGCGTACAAGTCCCCTGCTCGCCCAAAAAGCGAGCCCTGCGACCATTAATGGGGTTCCGACGGCTTAGGGCAGCGCCGAGGAAAGTCACGTGAGCCCGGGCCTCCGCCGCTGTCGGCTCGCGTTAGCGTCGAGCGCGGGCTCGTGGGTCGYGCGCGGGGGGTTGTTCGGCCGCTGGTGAAACAGGGGCGAGCGTGCAAGGTGCCGTCGTGCAAGTCTCGCGCGCTTCTGTTCTCCGCCTGCGCTTTCCTCCCCGGTCGGAGGAGGAATCRCGGCGTGCAGCCTGCAGTCCGGCCGCTGCTATTAAGCCCCGGTGCGCGAACCGTGGTCTTCACCCGTGCGCAGCCCCCCCCACGCCGGCGCGCGTTCGGCGTCGGGTAACGCGGGATCCGGCAGTGCTGGGCACCTGCCCTGCCAGCAGTGATGTCGCGGCCCCGCAAAAGTCCGCGCAGCCTCCGAATCCAGGTCGGGATCATCCCTCCTCGGTGCCCAAAGAGGCTGTTTGTTTGCAAACAGGTGCAGCCCCGCAACGGCGGGTTTTTCCCTCGCGTTTGCTTGATCCCTGGTGATCCTGGGAAAGCAGCCCCAGCGTTGCTCTGCTGACCCCCCCCCCCCCGCCCCGCTCCAGGGTCCCTGCGGAGCCTCCCGTTCCCCTAGGCTGCGCGGCGACAAGTCTCCCATGCCTAGAGGTCCGCACGGCGAGGAGCAGCAGCACCTTGCCCTGCTGCGGCGTCGCGCGGCAGCGATGCGCGGGACGGGTTTGTGCTGACGCCGGAGCTCGTGCATCCCAGGCGCGAGTCAACGGCATCAAGCAGCGGTGGCGTTAACGTGCCCGCTTTCCGCAGTTTAGCGATGGGGTCGGGTTTAGCCGCGGGCTCGGGCGCAGAGCGCAGCCTGGCCCCCTTGGCTCTGCGGATCTCCCCGCGCCGCGGCGCTGGCGGCAGAGCCGAGCTCGTYCCCCCTGAACCGCTGCCCGGCTGCGACGGCGCCTCGCCGCGCTCTGCGTTTCCTGGGAAGGTTTTCCAGTGCTTGGGGCCCTTCGGTGCGTCCCGACGTCGCCAGCTGACCCGGGCTCCCRCAGGCTGGTTTGCTGGCGCTGCCGCGGCGGCACCTGCCGGATACCTGGCACGGGTTGAATGCGCTGCCTGTTTCCCCCCGGGAACGCTTTCCAGCGTTTCTTCATTAATAAATTAGCCRCAGTTAAAGGAACAGCGCACGCCCAGCCCTGCGGTGCTTGGCCCGATCGGTGCTTGGGCTCCGTCTTCATCTCCTCTGCTGCCATCGGGACAACACGAGCTCGGGTCTCCGTCCTCCTCTGCTTCTCAGTTCAGCAAAAATCCCTCTCCCTTTTTTCCTGTATCCTTTCCCAGAGCCCAGACACCCGCCCACCTTGCTGCCAGCTCTTCTCTTTCTCAGAAAAGCCCTATTTTTAGGCCCCACTCCCGTATTCCCGGATGCCGACATCAGGCTGTTGGATTTACATCTTGGAGGAGGTGTTTCAGGGCCTTCGAGAGGTTTTGTCGGGACTGGAGCTGCGGCACCGTATGGGAAGATATTTCTGCCTTCAGCTTAGTCTTCCTGGGTGTTTTGCTGTCTGTGCATGTGCCTGCACATGTTATCACAGACACACTGATACCTTTTGGTGCATTTTGGTGTGTTTCTCAGTTTTTAGGGAGAATTTTTCAGCCTTGATAGAAAAGTCAAACTAGTAAAAAATTTTCAGAGACAGATTTTGAAGTAAGCTCTAAAAGTGGCTGGACACTTCCAAGTCCTTTCTTTTTTTCCTCCCCACAAAGCGGACAGATTCACAGCAGCTGTCTGCATTGATTTTTTGTTTCCAGTTTCCCATTGATTCTTCTTTAAATGAAAATGGATAATATTTTGGCATTGACACTTTGGGGATATACATTTTCACTATGCACGTTTTCTAATATAGCAATTTTCCCTACAATTGTCCTGACACAACATGGATGAAAACAAACTTACTTTTTTTTTTTTTTCTCTCCTTTTTCATGCATCAAAATATTCCACAAGGGGGCAAAGATTCTCATTTCCAGCTCYGTTTTGTATCACCGCCAGGACCAGGTTCTCCAAAATGCTCTAGAGCACAAAATCTATAACTAGATCATCCAAAGACAGGTTCATTGCAGAGGGGAGGAACTGCTAAGCTCTTTTGAAAAGCTTACTTTTCTTTTGGGTCTAAATAAATAGGTTGTCAGCACAGCTGAACTGTGACCCAAAATGCGGTTCCTGTGTACAGCCTGTCCCTGACGAGAGACTTGTTGCCACGTGCTGCAAGCTGGTGGGCAGTATTTGGGGCTCGGCCCATGTCCTGTTTTCGTCGGGAGGAGGAATTGCTTCTGCGGCGTATTTGTACGAGACATCTCTGTTCATTCGCAACCCTTTTTTTTCCCCCACCTTGAAACACAAATCACAGCAGCTCTCTGCTCTTGCAGTTGGGTTGCCTGGAGACGCCTCTTCCAAAAGACTTTGGTGTCCGTTCTTGCCCCCAGCCACGCTCTTGGCCGCCTCCGCCTCTTCTGCTGAGGGCTTCCCCTGGCCTGACACAGCCGTACACGGCTGCTGCTAACGATTAGTGTCCCCTCGCTGCCTGAAGCCAACTCTTGGCCGTGTCACCAGCCTCTGCTGTTTTGGCCGTCACTGCACAAAGTAACACTTAATTGCTCTTCCGTTTGACACAAGTGACAAACTGGTCGGTGACATGTGGGTATCTGTAGCGTCTTCCAGCCCAGTGCTGTTCTGAGAGTCTTTTAGGGTCCGTTTTCCTCCTACCTCCCTTGGGAGCCCAACAGCTTCAAGCTCCCCTGCTCCCATGGCCTTTGCTGTTTCCGTCCCTCCCCGTGGTCACAGGACGGCGGCATGCTCAGGGTGGGCCTCTCCACCGCTTTGCTCGGGGAGATGCTACTTTTCAGCAAGCGTAGCGGCTGCAAATGGGATTGCACAGTGCGGGGGGAAGAAATCCTGGAAGAAATCCCCATGCATGCAAAGCCTGAACGCCTCTGCCCCCTCTTCTGCAGCGATGCCCCCACCTCCTGACAGCGGCACGAGGAAGCGGCAGCCACGCTGACGTGCCCGTTAACGTCCCTCGGTGGGAAAGGGCAGCTAGGGAAAACGTTCTTTCCATCATCACGTTTTCCCCATCTTATGTTGTGCAGGATGAGCTCTATGAAGTTTCAGCAAGGGCATAGGGGAGCTGGCAAAGCACATACGTCCATAAGCTCCATCTCAGACCTGCGGCTTGGGTAGGGCATGAGGAGCTCCAGCCTTCCCATGTGCGAGCTGCACCAGGCGGTCAGATCCGAGTCCAGCAGGGAGGGTCAGCCGCAGAGCGAGGAACCAGGCRGGAGGTGGAGGAGAGGAGAGCCATCCTTTTGCAGACAGGACACCAGCTTGGCTCGCCTGGAAAAGCTCAGCCTTTGCCCCAGGGCACCATCTCCAGCCAGGCGTCCCCACGAGCAGATCCCCTGGTGCCTGCCACTGCTGGTGGGCACGTGGTGGTACAGCACGTAGAAAGAAGTTTGACCCCCAAAGTTTTTGAACCGTCCTGGTGATGTGAAAGTTGACTAATGTTGTTTTGAATTTATTTAATCGCATGTATCTGTGATTTCCATAGTTGTGTTCCCCTTTCTCTGCTCCCCTCCTCCACTTGCAAATGGAGATGTTCCAGGCTTTTTAACGGTGTTATTGTTTGAAAAATTAATGTGCACCTGAAGAAGTTTTCCTCCCTGTTTCTTGCCAAACTTCTGTGTATTTGCAATTACAACTGTAGCTTAAATTAGAGGAGGGGGTTTTGCCTGAGATACGCTGACATTTCCATTTGCGCTCCAAATATAGAACAGAGCTCATGGTTTGCGCAGCATTTAGACTTTCCATATCATAAACTGAGATCACTTTTTAAGGTTCAAACTTTTTTTTTTTAATAAGAAAGTTTTCAGAGAGCTCCTGACATTTCCCCAAGGCTCGAATAAAGCTTCCCAATTTAGTCCCTACACTCTGAGCTCTGTAAACCAGCTATTTCCAGTGAGATTGGCCTGAAGTTTCACAGGATGCTTTTAGTTATTTTAGTTGTTTGACCAAACAAACAAAACGCTCCAGATGGCTGGATTGAGAGTTGCACTATGTTTCTTTTTTAAAGTTACAAAGGAGTGATTATCCACAGAATAGATGTTTTTAAACAAATTCATTTAAAAACTGAAGGGCTGCATGTGAATTAGCTTCTTTTACCACTTAAAAAGCTAAAAATGTTTGAAATAGGTTCAGATATTTGTATTTGAAAGTCGGTGGATGAGTAATCACAGCAGGTATGCTTTGTTCAAAATTGCTTTAAAGGACAAAGATATTTTCACATTCTAGTCAATCGAGATACCGCTTAAAAAAAAAAGCTGGTGGTGGCTCAACAGCTTAAGTACAAGGCTGGAGTGTCGAAGCCATTGGACTGCTGGGGCTGTTTCCTCCCGCAGTGGAAACCCAAACACGGATGTAGCTTATAAAAAGACAAGATTATTGTGAAGGCACCAAAGAGGGCACTTTCATATGGTGATTTTCCCCTCTGTAATTAGTCCAGCCCCGCTGTGACTGAGCGTTGGCCACCTGGGGTTTCGTGTTCAGCGTGAAGGAGAGGGTCCCCAGACTCGTGTGCTCTTCAGACCACCATGCTGATCTGCTCTGTGATTGCCACCGGCTTTTCTCCCTACCCCTGCTCGGTCTTCAGTGGACAAGTTTGTCAAAGCAGGGATTCCTGCTGCCACGTCGTCAGGCGCCTCATGCCAGCTGGAGGCTCTGTTTTTTGTCTGAGGTTTTTAGATAAGTGACCCGTTTTCAGCTAGGAAATTGTGGACATTATAAAGACCATGTATAGGGTGCTATTTTGCCTGGCGCTCGCTGCGTAGTAGCGGCCCCGGGAACACGCCGGTTCCCTGTGCTGGAGCAGGTGGGAGACCGGGCTTGCCCTTGATGCCAACCCAAGGTCATCTCAAAAGAGCATTAAAAAAAGCATTAACTGCACTGTTTGGGGAGCTCTTTTTGAGGGAGGATTTTGCTGCAAATTCAGCAGTACAAATCCTGGCAATGCAAACGCAACTTGTGCTTCATTTGAGCACACTGTTGTGAATTTGAGTTTAGAATTATGTACCCTGCTTAGCTAAATATTGAGCGGTTGGCGCTCTTGACATACTGCTTTTGAGTAAGCCTTGAATTTAGGCGGACGTATTTCTTCGTGTTTTGATGTGCTCAATTAAAACAAGAAAATCAAACTGCACAAGTAGACGTTTTCACATTTGTGAGGGCCTGCTGTAATCCCGCGGATGCTCTGAGAAACGGAGACGTGAAATTGGTGCTCTGTTGTCAACCCGCCCTTGATGTTGTGAGAGCTGCAGATGAAAAGTGATCTTTCGTAGTAAGGCTGTGCCTGAACCTGCTCCAGAGGGGCCGTGTGTAAGTTTTCACTGTGAAATTTGATAGCTTTTCCTTATTCTAGTTAGCTCAAGTTAGACCCTAATGTTACCTAAGTAGAAGGTTGTTGAGTTTTTCCAACTTAATGCAGGAAAAAACAAGTGCACTGAAACTAGTAACCTATAATGAGATTTAGATTTGTTTTGTGYGTGAGATGGAGGGCTGCACGGTTTTTGTGATAAATGACTCTGTTTTGCATATCTCTTTCTGTCAGTCTGTCTATCAAAATCTGTCATCAGGGAATTTAGCTGTATCCTGCATTAACTGGTGGCAGCAAAACTGTGATTTATATATTTGCTTATGTGCATGCAGAAACCCTGATCAAAGACGGGAGCAAAATTGATGGAAAACACCCACTCAGCGACCAATAACCGTCTGTTCTCTCCCTTTCCACTTGCTTTCCTCCTTCCAGCAACCACTTGAAAGGAAAGACAGCCAAAACAGTTCTCAGCACAGCGTCTCTAGCCACCGCAGCGGGCACACTGCTTCCCCCGTTCACAGCACGCAGGTGCTGCCGGACTACGCCGCCCCTGAAGCACCGGCCGCGGATCAACCGGACAATTCTGGGCAGAAGAAGCCAGATCCGTTCAAAATCTGGGCCCAGTCCAGGAGCATGTATGAAAGCCGACGTGAGTATAAAACAGGTGTGGTTGCTAAGGCTACGGTTCTGGCAGCTGCTCTCTGTATATTTTCTTTGCTAAGAACTGAATCTTTTACATTTATATTGAAAATCTAAGGCTTCAGTTTGTCGATTCGGTATCTGTCGCTGATGGCGACTTGCTAGCGGTTCGGTTTCCTCTCCGATGAGGAGCGAGTTTAGATCGTCTCCAGTAAAGGGCACTTTTGCTCAATGCAAAAAATGCCAATAAAAGAATGTAAATATTAAAGTCCATCTTTATCCCTATTTTTTTTATTTAATTTTAAATCAGGCTGAAGGAGAATTTCCAAGTTTGTTATCCAGACCCCTACCTATTTTTTCAAGGTTAAGACTCCTTGATTGATATGCATGGGAATTTCAGTAAGGAGGGGAAGTATTTAGTTTGCTGTATTCATATCAGATGCTTTCCAGTCTCACTCCAGGGAGGAAAGAATCCAGCCGAGCCCTTCTGCTTTGACCAGTGTCGACCACTTTAACAGTATAGAAATCAAATGCAAATTGTAAATGGCTTTTATGATAATTATTAATCTATTCACTTGGCTAATAGTTCAGTAGGGCTTTGACTTTGCTCCAAGAGTACGAATACGCCTTCAATCAGTTTCTTCTCTGCAAACAAAATAAACATGTAACCTCACTTTAATTATGCTGCTGAAGGTAGTAGAATCTATAAAAGCTTCTTAAAGAAAGAGTTAAAGAGTATTAGGTTCACATCCAGAAACAATAGCTATTTTAATTGTGGAAAAGGGAGCTTGAAAGTCTTAGCGCCATAAGAGTATAACCTGGAGCTTGTTTTTGTTGTGCTCACTGGAAATTGATAGAAATAGCATAAAATGAACATTACCCCAGAATGAAAAATGGTTGGACTGACTTTTTTCCTGACCAAATGAATCATTTCTAAATCTTATGTCCTGGAAAAATTAAATCATGAGTCACAGTTTTCTTGGCTGAAGATGCATCTCTTTGGATTGAATGTCTCAGCAATGCAGTTTGTAGGTGTCTCTGCTTCTCTGTGCTGCTTTCTTTCCCTTTTCAGGGATTAGCTGTACTCCTGACTTTGCAGGCTCCTGGGCCAGATCTACGGAGAAATGCAGCGACTGCGCTTCCTCGCTGCCCGTGCATCTAGTTGAAATAGGAAAAAGGGGCAGAGAGCTGAGGCCCGCTGACTTTTCAGTCCTGCAGAGCTCCTTCACCTGCCCCAGACTGCCGAGATCAAGGCCAGCCCGTGGCAATGGTATCACCTTCGCGCAGCTGAAGCGGTTCAGCTCACCTCCTCGCAGTGGGGTCCCCCCAGGCACTGTGCTGTCATTGTCTCTGACCCCCTGCAGCTATTTAGCTAATTTCTAATTAACTGTTTAACTCATACTAATTAGTCATTAGTATTAGCTTAGCAGCCTTAACTCCTGCCTGTCTTTCCCAATAAAAACCTGAGGCTGAGTGGGAGAAATCTTGAAGTGCACATTCAAGCTGTTGCCCTTCTGGGTCCACCTCCAAAATGGTGTGGGAAATAGTCGCTCTTTCCTCGGTGTCTGTAGGTATCTCGTAGAGTTTTTATCCTTGTCTGTGAGTAGAGCCATTCCAGAGTCCRTTCCACTGCTCTCCTGGTCCTCTGGCTTCCCAGGCCCTAACTCTCCCAGTGCCATAGTCCTCTTGGGACTGTGACACTGGGCCACAGGATTGTTGCTGGGGCCTTTTGCTAGACCGCCGCATSTGCTGCCGTGTTGCCGTCCTTCAGCTTCCCTATTTCACTTTGTTGTTTGCCATGGCTCAGGATCTCTGTGCAGTGGGAATCAATCCTCTTCTGTTGCTTTAATCCTTATCTCCTGGCTCTTCTGCCAGATGGGACCTGCCCATTTGAACATCAGTGCCTGTTTACCTCCTTTTCCTCTTGCTGCCATCTTCTGCCCAAGAAAGTGTTTCCTTGGACTTCTTGGTTTCATACACAGAGTTCTTGGAGACTGGCAAAAGCATGATGTGGTCCTGTCTCCTTGTAAGCACCGGTCACTGCAAGTGTCCAAGAGCCTATGGATTTCAGATCCTAAGCTGAAATGAAGTGTGCTCCCTGGGGATTAACCTGCACTTTTACCTGTGACTTGGCTTTGCTGAACCTAAAGAAAAGTGAAGAAAAAGAGGAAAGATACAGTCTAACTGAAAAGGGCCGATGAAATTGCTGTATATCCTGTTGCGATCAGATCCCAAAGTGCAGCTGGTGCTTTTATTTAGAGTTCAGCAGTCAGTTCTCACTCCTTCCCCCGCCAAGCCCTCGCCTGCCGTCCCTCTCCCTGGTCTCTGATGAACAGAGCGTGGTTCACARCTGAAGCCCAGCATGTCCTCTGCCTGGGGAGCAGGTGTTAAGACTGGTGAGCTACGGTGTTTCTTAACCTACCTTTGGTCTTCAAGGAGAGAAGTGGGCAGCTGATGGCTGCTCTGTTATGAACATGAATCATCTCTGAAACTCACTTCCCARTGATGCCTGAGCACTAGTTGCATAGCCCTTGGTCCGGTCTTAGGGAGCACTGCAGACTGCGGGATGGGAGAAGCCATTCCCTGGGACTCCTGTTTTGCTCTCTGTCTGCTCCATGTGTGCTGTGCTTTGTGCTTTCCACCAGTTGCAGCCCAATTTAACTCTGGTCCCTCCTTTGGCTGGCCACAATACAAGGATACCATTGTTTTGTTCTTTGCTTGAGGACCTCTTTGGCTTTGGGACCTAAGTTAGCGTGTCTCTCTCTTTGGCATCCATAGCTTTGGATGCTAGGTCACTCTCCATAATGAAAACATCAGCAGAACTTAAATGAATAGCTGATGTACACAGGAGGATKCTGCTCTAGCGCCTGTGCTGAAATTGGCTGATGCATCCTTTAGCCTGGGCTTTTGGTGGGTCCTAGCAAGTCTTCGTTGCACAAGAAGCTCCAGACTGGTGCTCTCTGCTGCACAGTCCAGGACTTTGTCTCTTGATTCTCTAAAGCCTTACACTTTGAATCTGAAAGAGATAAGACAATGTTCTTACTGGGGACTCAGAACCCTGCCTTTCACAAGTGGACTAAAAAACAGAAACAAACCTCTATACTGAAGTGTATGATGAAGCTCAGGAAGACAAAATTTTAGATTATGAGATCGTTCTCAGTGTTTTATTTAGTCCCGTTTCTGAAATCATTGAATATAAAGAGAACATAATGCAGTTTTCAAGTGCAGTTGACACAAAAAGATGAATTCATTAGCCGTAGCCCAGCCAGAATTTTTTTATTATCTAAAAATAATAATGTAAAGAGATTTAATTCAATATATGAATACTGTATTCTCTAGGATGATTCTAAGAAGTACTGAATCTGTAATGGCCACCTGCTGCCTTTTTGACTAGGAGTGCATCCCACTGTTATTAACATTAATAGTAATAATGCAGACATGGAAAGCACACAGGCAACATTTTAATTTTTCAAAATTGGTAAAGCGTGTTCTTCTTTTCTTTTTCTTTGGATACATGAATCATTATTTAATAACAAAGGCTATATTTAACATATGTGACTTGTCTCATTGAAGCCATTGGAAGAGCAGAATTTCATTCAGAAGTGCCAAATAGCCCATAGTCTTGTGAAACCATATATTTTTTTTTTATATACCCAATGCATCTGAGATTAAGGAAGTACTCAGATTCTGTAGAGGACAGCAGCAGGCATTGCCTGCTAAAAATATGTGTAAATATTTAAATATATAAAGCTAGAATTAATAATGCAAAGCTAAGAAAAGGCTCCCTAATTTCTGTCTGGACTGTGGTTGAGTAGCAGCAGATGAGAGCTGCGACTTGATTCAGTACGTACAGGCTGAAGTTCCCGCATGCAGCTCTGCCGGGTGAGGGGARCAGACCTGCAAGGTGCTGAGTGCTTTGGCTTCAGTCCAGCAAAGCTTAATTTCAAGCCCTAAACCCAAAGGGACTTGGGTGCTTTAAGGCTAAGGCTGAGCTCAAGTGCTCTGCTGCAATCTGGCCCAGGGTCGCAATACTTTGCTGGGTTAAGACTTTAAAGAATAGACAGCTTTGTGTTGAGTGAATCTGAAAATGGATCATTTGGTGGTGATAACGAATGTACTGTTTGGTGCTAAGTCTTAGCTGCCTGAGCTCCTCTTTATGGGTAACTCATTACTGCTAATGGGAGTTGTGTGCATGAATCACAGAGAAAGACGAACCCTTAAGGTTTAAAAAATGGACCGGTTCCAAGATCCCGGAATTACATACGTGGAGAGCACTCAGTGAAAGAAAGAGTAATTGAATGGTTTACCAGAGAACCACAATTCCAACATCTTGTACTGCTTTATTGAAAATATATTTTTATAATATGCTCTTTATTTTTCAATGTATTATTAAACTTCCTTAAAGATTAACGCAATCTGTTGTCAAATTTTTCTCATGTGGCCTGATTGCTTTGCAAAATACCGTATCCTACATATGGCCATCTGTCAAAACAGCAGTGACAAAATGAATTAATCTGAATTGCAGATGTGTTAATGAATCCCTTTGAAGGGCTTAAGCATTTAATTAAAAGTAAAGCAGAACACTATAGATAATTTTTAAAGCTTTTAAAATATTCTAAGTTATCTTTAATATTTGAATTTTATTTTCAGGCACATAATTTATTTTGTAGGATTTTCTCTCCCCAAATCTAATTAAAATAATACAAACAAAGCTGACCTAGTGTTTAGCATTCACTCACCAGCAATTACAAAGAATTAAAAATATTTGCGCAATGGTGCCAATCATTAGATACTTTCTCCCTAAAACAGAAAAGAAGAATACTCTCAGGAAATTGCCAGCTGCCTTCTTGGTCAGGCTGACTTTAAAGATGATAGTTAGTAAAAGGTCCTTTGTAGGGTCATGTTCTTTTAGTATATTAATATGAGACAAACAGTTATAATCATACACTCAGGCACACAGATGTGTCCGTATCCTTAGAGAACATCTTGCTGAAAAGGATCTTAATACTTGCAGCATGCTGCATGAGCAGGAAAGGCTGCAGATCAGCTTACAAATTTGCTGGCAAGYGCCCTTGGCTGCTGTTTGTCCGTCATCAGCCTTGGCTCCGGCTCAGCCAAGGTGTCTAGCGGTCCCCAGACCTCGGTGGCACCCCTTGTGCCATGCTTTGTCTCCTTGGCAAGGACATGCTGACATCATATTTCAAAAATTTTCCATGCAACTAGAGGGTAGATTAAAGGGAAAAGAAAGAAAAACTGGATTTTTCTGCAGTGGGATAGTGTAGAAACTGGGGCTCTTTTGGGAATATGGACTCTCATGAGATTTACAGCTAAAGCACAGGAGTGAARCTCTCCATTGGCTTCAGTGGGACTACTCACTCTTAATTTCGAGCATGTCCTTATATACTTTGCTGAATCTGAGCCTTAAGACTTTTGTACTTTGCCAAGCTATGAGTCACTGAAAGTGTTGCTGCCTCAAATGAGCTGGTGACTATAGCAAACTCATTTTACAGATTATTTTCATATCCATCTTTTGTTGAAATTGATATCACACTGGGCAGAAAAAAAAACATTTTATATAACATGTAAGATAATGGTTAAAGTTTGTATAGTAAGTTTAATTAAAGTGACCTCTAATTGAGCACTCCTTTCATTGTTCATCACCATGGTTTAGAGTTTCTTTTAACATTAGAAAAAGAGATTTCCATTTGGAAAACTTACTGTGCTATGATGTTGAAAATTGTTTTGTAGAAAACTCTTTTTAAGGTGTTCTCAGAGAGATTCCTTCTTCAAGGAGCAAAAAGGGTTGTTCACATATACCTGCATGTGTGTGCATAAATGTATAAATTCACGTGTGTGCATATTTTGTATCCACATGTATACAAATATGTAAATAGATGTAAAAGTTAGTATGTCCTAACCCATAGTAGCTATAACCTTTGCAGTTATATGCATGCAAGCCTAACATGAGCCATACCTTGAAAATTAAGTTAATGAACTAACAAGAAAGCAAGATACCTTAAGCTTTGCAAAACTGTAAAATTAATATTGCAGCTATGTCACCTTCGCCTGCAGCTGGACTGAGCAAGGGTGAAAGAGAGAGAGAAATCAATTCCACGAGTTTTGGAGAATGTAAGACTGTGCCGAGAACGTATCTGTGTCTTGTGGTGTCTTGTTCTGGTGTCATTGCTGCCACGTGGCGGGGGGCTCCTCATCTCCCGGGCAGTCTGGCAGGGCTGCGCGCCAAGGTTAGCCACGAAGGTGCAAAGTCCTTGCTTCACTCTGTACTGGCCAGCGGCAGATGTCGTAGGCGGTGGGAGGGGATCGTGTTCCCGTTTCATTCGTGAATCTGCTCGCCAGCAGGACCGCGTCGCTCGCCTCCGGGTCCATTCGTCCTCACAGCCCATGCAGAACTTTTCTTACCGCTTTTGCAACGCTTCTCAAACAATCTGTTTTAAAAGAGGATGAGCAGACTGGCAAGGTTTACCCATTTTTTTTCCAGGAAAAAAAAAACATTCTGGTGAACATTTTTTCAGAAAATGTCAGACTTTCTTGAGGTCAGGTCAAGGGGCAAAGAAGTAAAGAATAGCTCTTGGAGGCCATTTTTTCATTGGTTTTCAGCATAAAGTTTCAGCAGCACCATGAAATTTTCCATTTGTCTTAACTAAGGAAAGTGGCTCCTCTTAAGTCCTATCGAATAGCGGAGAACCTAAGGTAATTCTCCAGCATGGTCAGAGTCCACACCAAGAGGTCCTACTTTGGCTTTATCGAAGCCCTGGGATGACTGAGGTTTTGTTAGCAATCTGGACGGTGCTAGTGAATCACCATATGGTTGAGCTGGAGCAAAAAGCAGTAAAAAGAGTTTTGTTTGGTTCGTACTCATGTTGTGTACGTGTGTGCTGTCTACATGTTTGTTGTACCTGTGTTTCACCTGCCTGTAATCCTTCCAGGGGAAGGAGCGTTACGTGAATGAACTTGCTTCTTTGGGAATAGACCTGTCTTTTTGTTGCTTTGGTTCAATACTCCAGTTACACCTAGGGTTGCCGTTATCTCCGCTGGCCATTAGTCGGCTACTTGGTCCCCGGATGAGGAACATAAGGCAGCGTGCAGAGAGGCTGGAGAGCTGACAAATGGGAAGGTGTGGAGCCGTGCAGAGAAAACGGGCCCACGCTGCAGCTCTCTGCCGAAGCCATTTTGCCTCTGACAGCTCCAGCCTGCACTCTTAATTGCTTTGGGCCTGCCTTTGCCAAAAAAGGCTGCGAAGCGCTGGGGAGACGCTTCCGAACGTGTCTGCTCTTGGTGCTCCCCCTCGCTGGAGGCAGTGACAAACACCGATTGATTCATTGTCCAAATTTTGTTATTGTGCCGGAGGTCCTTATTACGGCAAATTGCCTTCAGCCAGCTCGTCCTGACTGATGAGCAGTGCAGGCTTCCAGCCTGTTTATCACCTTATTAGTCTGTAATTGTATTTGGAGGGAAATTAGCCTATAGTTTGGTAAGGTCATGCATACAGATCCCAAGCTTAGTTTATAACTGCAAGCAGTTAAAATGGGAAGATGTCATGTAAAAAGAGGATATATAAAATCAATGGCTATAAACTGATTTGAATGAAAATGTCAAACCGGACATCTGTGCCTTAGCACTCACCTGTTCTTTTAATTTTGAGTTTTCCCAGGTCTTGAATTCATATTATATTTTAAGCCTATTGGTGAGTCATTGAAGAGAGAGCATCAGAGTCAGCCAGAAGTCTAAAGCTGAAAAGCACTAAATGGCCCAAACCTTGCACAGCAGACACTGGCAGTGTAAATCAGGGCCCCCTCTGACACTCACCGATGTCAGTGGAAGAAAACCAGTTATCTGCACAACAGTTTATCTGCTCATAGATATTGAAGACTAGCTCCTGTTTGATTGGAAGTGTTGCATCCTGTATCTGAGTATGCACTTATTTAAATTATATTTCTGGAAGATACAGTTTGGTTTCTTTACTAAAGATGCAGGCAGCTTACTTGTAAAGGAATGACTTTTTCTCTCATTAATTATAAATTTGGGGAGGAGATTATTACGAAATTAGTCAATGTTGTAGTTACTAACCAATAAATATTAAATGAACCTGAAGTTGTCTTCTGATATGATTTAATGTTAGCAATTAATTTTGCATTTTTAAAAGAGGGATGAAAGCAAGCATGAATAAGTTAATATAAAACATTTCTGTTCAACTCCACTTCAAGGTTAGTACTTCACTGTATGTAATATTCATTGTAAAAATCTTGCTCGTGTTCCATACTAATGAGTAGGTAAGGTCGTCTTTTTTGTTTCCAGCTGTTTTTGTCTGTTCAGTGGTTTTACAAAGCCCATACATGAACAAGCGAAAATCAGGAGAGCTGCGTTGTTTTCAGTGAACCCTGGTTTACACCAGTTGGGGGTCCGTCCCACAGTTATTTAAAGCAGTGTCGATAGACAGACAGTAAACTATGCTCATGAAAGTTAATTAAATAGTAGAAGTCATAACAAGTGGCTCTTTTGTCTCCCATGAAAGAGGAGGCAGCTGTATTGTTTCTGGCAGAGTGATTCTCTGTTGTACATATTCATTTATTGATAATTTGGAAGAGGCTCTTGCCCTGGATAGTGATGCTAGTATTGATGGAGATATTACAGTAAGAAACAAATGGAAAGGCACAATTAGGCACCTAGTAGAAAGAAGAAAACATTGGAAAACTATTAGTAGTAATCTAAATCATAACCCTTTACTACTTAAATCTATGAATGTTTTTAATTATGTCTAAAAGTTCAAAACCTCCTAATTTAAAGAATAAAATTGTGTGATGGATCCCTCCACAAGTCAATCAACCACTGTTGCCTGCAGTAAAACCCTCACAGGAGGAACAAGTGGTTTTCGGTGGCTTTTTCTTCGTTTTGGCGACCAGGAGCAGGCAAGGCATCCCAGCACAGTGCCGAGAGGGCGACAGCGGAGATGGTGTCAGAGGGAGGATCGGGCCGTAGCAGCGAAGGTTCGGGAGCCGGGTTCGCACCCCGGTTGCAGAGAGCCCACCCGGCTCTGCAGTCTGCAGAGCAAAGCCAGGGAAATGAGAAATTTTTCTTGATGTGCATATTCRCAGTGGCTGCAGCAAGCCTCTTTTCAGAACGCGCGAGAATGTGCTTTGAGCAGCCGTGAAGTGGGATGGCTTTCATGCGAAGTTCCCCTCAACACAGAAGTGCTGATTTGGGTAATGAAGCTGTGCTTTTCCAATTAAAAATGTTAATTTTTCCTTCTTTCCCTTCAGTTCCAGATTATCAAGAGCAGGATATCTTTCTATGGAGAAAGGAAACCGGTTTTGGATTTAGGATTCTTGGTGGAAATGAGCCTGGAGAACCTGTGAGTACATCTGAAAGGGGGCTTGTTTTAACTCATGACGTCTTCCYGAATCAGTGCAGTAACATGTGCAGATGTGCCATTCCACACAGCAGCATCTATGTTAAAATAATCACTTGGCTACGAATTTACACTCTGCAACTCCTCCCCCCCCCCCCAAAAAAAAAGAACAAAACCCCCATGTTTGAAATGGTTTTGACATCACTTGCTACTGCCTGTTTTTGTGATAGCCCAAATKAAAACATATAGGTCTGAATTTTTCCAGGCACAGATGTCCTGGTCATGTTTGCAGACAGTTTCCACTGTTTGACTTTAGAGTAGTTTGSGGGGGTTTTTTGTTCGATTTCCTTCCTTGAATTCACTTAACTTCTTAACCAGAAGTCCGATGCCTGTGAAGGTGTCAGGCTAAAAGCACGTAGTCTTTTATGCGCTGTACARGTCAAAGCTAGATAGTAGCAGCATAAACTTCCACACATTTCCCTGCCAAAATGCTTTTACCCATTTATGGAAAGAGATGACATGAATTCCTTTCATGCTGGAATAACTCCACTGAACTCCCTGAAGATAAACCAAAGCCGACTTGGTGGACAGGGGGATGATATTGAATTTGGAAACCCTAGGGGCACCTGAAAGGATAACTCAATCTCAGCATCCCTGATAACACTCACGGTGCTTTTAACCATCTTCCGCTCTTTCTGGTCACTGTCTGCTTCAACACATTTCCCAAGGCTGGCTGTCGTTCGAGGGAGTGGACTGCCTAAAGAAACGAAATGTTGGTATTTTTATTACAATTTTCATGATATGGGCAGTGTCCCGGGCTATACACACGTGGAGCTGCTTCCAGAGGAGCACATCAACTAAACAGCAGACATTTGTTAGTGGTTTATGGTCGCTACTGAATTGGATCTAAATATCAGCCCCCTTGTTTCCAGATGCCTGTTGAGCATATTCTCATTTATCTTCCCCCCCCCCCTTTATTTCCTTTCTTCTGTTTGTGCTAATTCAACAGATTTACATCGGTCACATTGTACCGCTGGGTGCTGCGGATGCGGACGGCCGTCTGAGATCGGGCGATGAGCTCATCTGTGTGGATGGGACACCCGTTGTCGGAAAATCGCACCAGCTTGTCGTCCAGCTTATGCAACAGGCAGCCAAGCAAGGTCATGTCAATCTRACCGTAAGGCGCAAAGTAGTTTACACAGGTAGGCTGCAGTGTCACGTGGCGGACATAGATTTTCTTGCCAGTCCCCATCTGTTCAGCAAATGGTTTAAAGCACAAGAGCTCCTCCTTGTAATACTGGCAAAACTCAGGGGATATCAGGTTATCCTTTCTCTTTTGGCAATTTTCAGCTTTTTTCCTTCTTGGTCAAATATGTTTCAAATATTTTGTTTCTAGTCAAGACTCTCTTTTATCTCAGTTGTCTTCTTCAGTCCTTGCGAACGTTTCCGGTAGAGTGGGGAACCGTTTAATTGCGACGTGTCATTTTCTTTTGGACCTCTGCAAGAACAGACTTTGTGCTTGCCCGTGTCTTGCATTTTCTTCCCAAAATACCTATGCTGCCTGATAGTCATCCTTAAACTGGAGCGAGGGAAAAGATGCTGAAGAGTCCACAGGAGGGGAGGCAAGGGGAAAGAGAAAGAGAGAGTCAAAGAGTGTTTAAGTGTCCCAAGCACAAGAGAAACTTCACTTGGGTTTGTACAATGTGCACCACTAAAGTCAACTAACTGCAGGATACGAAGCTGTAGGAAAGCAAGTGTCATTGGTTCTGGTGGTGCAGGGACTGCGTGGTGGTTGTACTATATGGGTTTCTCTATATAGTGCACACACTGCAAAAGAAGAGTGAACAGCCTAAATGGACAAGAAGGAAGCTGGCAGAAAGATAAAGGTGCAGAGAGGAGAAGTGTCACTCCATGGTGGTGCCACCCCAACTGGTGACGCAAAAATGCCCTGATAGCAGAGCAAATGAGGATGTGAGTTTGAGCTTTCTAAATGACACATGACTTATGTATAGTATTGGAAAGTAGCTTTGGGATGTTGCCTCTTGTCGGTCAGTTTAGGGGGCTTGAGTCTGGGACTTCGGCTTAGCCCTCTCGTCCAACAAGAAAGGACGTGAGATAGTTGTTCAGGTTTAGGCATCAACAGAAAAATGGACAGCAATGTACCTCAAGCTTAAAGAGCATCAAAATAACATTTGTGTTGAAAATTAGGCCCACAGTGGAAGTTATGACTAGAACAGTACCTCTGAAATAGCTCCAGGGCTGGGCTCCTTCCACACAACATAAAGCAAAYGTTCACTTATTTCTTTCATTCTTCCCATTGTGGATTAAATGCTGGGTTATGTCTTTGCTGTAATAGCAGAGGAGCATCAGAGGAGCATCCTGGTGGTTTTGTCATTCCTGTCAGAGCTGCCAGTGTGAGAGCAGTTCTGTAGAGATGGGGTTTGGTAGGAAAGGAAGAGCAGCTGAATTTTTGGTGATATTTTTGTGCATGGATTTTCTTTCTGGTTTTACAACCTCTAGGCTGGAAATTATCATAAAAAGGTTTAGATGCATGAGATCTTGGTATAAACCCTTGAAATTCAAGGGCTTGTAACTCCAAACTGAGCTATTTCAGAATCATTTCAAATGTGGACAGTTATTCTGGGATAAATTACTCATTTTGTATATAAGTCCAGACAGGTAATCTTTTTCAAGAACATTTTAAAATTCTGTTCCTTTGGACCATGAGTTTGCAGGTTTCGATTTTGTATTTGGCTCCGTTGCTTTTAAGATCTTCAGCCTAATCTTGATTCATCAGACAAATTGGAGAAATGACCTGATTAACAGAGACAGACATTCAATAGGACAAGTGCAATATGCTGCTTTTAGCTGCACAAATGGACTGTGGGGACCTGGCTGGGTAACAAGAAGTGGAGATTATTGTGGGCCACAAGCTTTACCTGAGCTACCCTCTGGTAAAGAAAAACATTGCTGGGATGCAGGCAGGGAGTAACTCTCCTGATTCCCAGCAGTGAAGATGGCTCAGCTGCAATATGGTCCAGCACTTCACGAAAGACGTGTTTGAGTTGGAGAGGGCCCAACTGGAGGGATTCCAGAGGACCAGTGAGAATAAGGAGAGCTCTAGAAAACATGGTCTGCAAGGAAATATTGAACAAATTGGGATTGTTTAGCCTAAAGCAGAGAAGGGGGAGGAGGTGTTAAACTCCCCAAGACTATAAGAGGCTGCCGCAAAGAGGAAGGGAATAATATGTTCTCCATATGCCTGCTAGATAGAACTAGAAATAATGGCCTTATGTTGCAGCGGGGAAGATTCAAGTTAGATATTACAACCAATAGATTGCCTGGGGAGATATTTAACAGCAGATTAGACAAACATCTGTCAGGACTGACAGTAAGTATAGTTGGCCCTGACTCGAACAGAGTGCGGACTAGACAGTTTTTTTGATTTCTTCAAGCCTTGTGGTAGCTGATTAGATTTAATACTAATACCATGTCCAACCTCAGTTGCTGTTAAACAGTTGTGATAATGTTTAAAGGCTCCCCCCAAACTGTGCGAGACTGTACAGGTGATAGTAGCTGGTTCTTTTGTCCAGAAAAGCTTAGTTTGCAAGTGCCTTTGCTATAATATGGGTAGTTATTATTACTCTTCAGAATAGATCGTGTTAATCAAAGGCAATCAGTGCTACCCAACTGATAGCATTAAGTTGAATAATACACAGGTGTTGAGTGGTGGATAATTAGTATTGCTGCGTCCGCCTGCACATACACGCAGTTGCGCATATGTAACTAAAGCAGGGATGTGATATTTAAAAGAGCCACAATGAACTAATGTAATCGAGGTTTAAAATGCCATGGAGTATCCAGGCACCCAGTACTGCACTGGTCTTAACTGTATTGCTGTGACAGTTGCGGCAGTGAACGGCTTTGGTTGTGTGCGCTGTATGCCGCAGAGGACATGCATGTGTGGTCCGTGGTGTCACCCAACAGAGCTGTCGGTTGGGATGTCCGAGGGGATAGAGAGCCCTTTCTCATTCTGATCCTGATTTATAGATTAAAGCCGGTGATCGCTTTTTTTCCTGGCACGCAGCACTTTTCAAGCATGAAATGTCACAGGCTGCTCAGAGGGCACGTGCTTTTTCCTTCCCTAGTTCCCAAGGCAGAGAACGAAGTCCCGTCTCCGGCCTCCTCCCACCACAGCAGCAACCAGCCGGCCTCGCTGACGGAGGAGAAGCGGACCCCGCAGGGCAGCCAGAACTCCCTGAACACCGTCAGCTCGGGCAGCGGCAGCACCAGCGGCATCGGCAGCGGCGGTGGCGGCGGCAGCGGCGTCGTCAGCACCGTGGTCCAGCCCTACGACGTGGAGATCCGCCGTGGCGAAAACGAAGGCTTCGGCTTCGTCATCGTGTCTTCAGTGAGCCGGCCGGAGGCAGGGACGACATTTGGTAAGTCTCGGGATTTGGCCGAGCGCCTCGAAGGAGACGCGGGGTAGAGCGCAGCAGYGCGAGGAGGCAGGCGAGGCTCTGTTTAATTACAGTTCAGGAGCGCACCCTAATTTCTGTAATTAATAGCTTAATCGGAGGTTGAGAGTTGGTAGGTGTTTGCCTCCTGGGTTTTGTTCAGCACCGAGTCAAAGAAGAACAAAACGAGAAACCTGAACCTGAGGAGCAAAATGCCACCACCGGCAATTCCGGATGCTGCCTGAACTCGCTGCGAGGTCCGCGGCCGCCCGGGCGAGCTGGATGCCCGCGGGGCTTTTGCTCTCAGGAGAGCAGCAAGGGATTCCCCCAAAGATGGTACGCTTGCTAATGCAGAAGGGGAGTCAGTGGAATGAATTATGTCTCCTGGTCCTGGAATGGAGCCAGTTGATTTAAAAGCAGTAATTCTTAAACTGATTAACTTTTCTTTGGCAGTCAAGGTTATTTTCCTGATCCTCATTATGGGGTGAGCATGCTGCTAGCTGGGAAGTTTTAATTAATAGTGCTTGCTGGTGAGACATACAGTGGAGAACACTTGAAAAAAAAAACAGGTCCATTCTTTGACCCTCACCACCTTCTGTCTCCCCTTCCCAAACGCTTTTCTTTAGAGCAGGGAAAAGCAAGAAGTTCATGCAACAGCACACTGTGTCCCGCCTTAWAAAAAGTGGTCACAGCTTCTTGCTGTAGACAGTCCCTTCTGCTAGGCAGACGTCCATTTCCAGGTGCAAAAGTGGTGTAGTGCTGTCTGCAGAGCAAATGAGCCGTGTGTTGAAAAGCACAAATAAGCTGGTTTTGCCGGTGTGCACAGCACAGCCCGCACTAGAGCAGAAATGTCATTGCAGGGGGGGAACCTGCTACAGCTGCCGTTTTCTTCCCTTCCCATCTCTTCCACAAGAGCCAGGGGCAGCGTCCGCTTTTACATCGTAGGGGAAAAAGAAGGTGCCCCCTCCCTCTCGGTCTGTGGCATGTGGAAAGGGTAGAGGGGGAGAAGAAAGACAGAGCGAGTGTCCTGGCCATCATCACGGTACCTCTCAGAGCAGAGCTGTGTTTTGCAGACAAAATACGTTGCAGTCTCCCCGTACAGCTTGCATGTTCCCAGAGCGCGCACGTGCATGTGGCAAAAAGTGACCTTTCCCGCTTTGTTCTAGACTTTTTCCTCTGAAATTTCCTGCCGTTGCCCATCGCCAGTGCCCTTACATTAGTAAAAGCACTAACAGCTACAGGGAGCATCAGCTCCTTTGTTGTTTACGTGAAATGAGCCGTTCCTAACACTGTTCTGGGCAGTCATAGCAGTACAGATTTCAAAGGAAGAAATATGTAGTGTAGATTCAGTGCATCAAACTCTGTCAGTTCTCCGTAGCTAGACCACCTTGCACTGTCCTCATTCCTGGAAACTGCTCTTCCAGAATAGGTATTTTGGTGCCAGCACGCAACAGCATACTGCGATATTGATTAAACTGAACTCAGTCTAAATTGGAGAGAGATTTCATTTTCTGAAAGCATTTGATAATGTGGGTAAATAATTTTTACTGTATGAGGAACATGCTTTAACTGTTCCCTGCAAAGAAACTTTGACGTGAGGTTGTAAAGAGTTGTGTTTGCTTTAGCCCAAGATACTAGCTAACTGGAAGCTATCTGTGCAGGGGTTCCTCCTGGAGATCTGTTGATCTGTGACTGTTTTTCCTTTAAGTGTTTTCAAGCGTATACAACTTTTTACTAAACCTCTGCATGATATGCATTCCCTCTGCTCTGTGGTGCTTGCTTTGTACCTGCTTTGTAGTTTTTTCTTTCATAGGTAGTATTTAGAGATGGGCCAGACTGCTTCTAAACCCCACCTTGGTCACCTTGGTATGGACTTAGTCATCTGCGTCCAGTGAATTGGACAGAGTAGAAACTCGTTTCAGATGCCCTCAAAACAGCTCTGAACTGGATGGGTCATTGTATTACCGGAAAGAGAAACTTCCTAATGTCAGAGTAAAAGAAAAAAAAAAATCTCTCACCATCTGTGATTAATATTAACGCTTTCTGCTGGTTTTCATTGTGTCTTTCCAATTCTGTTCTGTCACCTCATATTCCTTTTCTTAGCCTTTTCTTCTTTATGGTCTTCTTGGTATTGATATGCATGCAGCAGTGTATATCTCTAAAACTACTAGTCAAATAAAAGATAACAGCACAAATGGGAAAGTGCATCTTGAGGGTGAATGTATTGCGGATGTGAGGTGTGAGATGACCACTCCGCAAATCTCATGCTTCTCATCACGTGCTGTGCGCTAAGGGCCCCTTGCCCATGTAGGGAAGCCCTATGAAAACCCAGTGGATTCATCTGACTTCAGTTCTGTACGTCCTGCATCCCAGTTCTGCATGTTGTTGAAGACCCTCTGACAAGCAATCRCGTGGGACAGGAGGGGAGTTTTGTCTCTGAAACACATTCATCCTTAAGTGCTCTCGCTGTGTCTGTTAGACACCTCAACCGTTTTGTGTGTGGTTTTAGAGGTATTTAAATCAAGTGGTCCTTGCTCCTTCCCTGCTCCCATCCCTGTGCCATCTAAGATCATAAAAGGGGAAGGGTAAATGCAGCTGCGAGGTGGAGGACTGCACCAAGCCGGTTGGCTTTGTCAGTCTTGGCCCATCTGTAATGGTCCCGTCCCCTACCTGGCAGTTTCTTTATTCCCGATGGAAAAAAAGAATTTCATACTGCTTCCCCATGCAACACTGATCGATTGGGTCTCCATGGTAGAAAGGGAGTCGTGCTCCCTCCTAGGCCTAGAATGATTGTATCTTTCTAAATTGAGAAAGAACAAAACATTGGCAGMAGCTTGAACAGAGGTTGACTTAGAGGAAGACTAGAGATGTTGACACTGATGTAATCTTGGAGGAGGAAGATTGTGTTTTCTACTAGCAGTTTCCATTTTTCTGGTTCAAAAATAAAATCAGGATTTGGATTGTTATGGGGCTGCTGAGTGCAGTTGTAGGTTATAAAAATGTCACTGTTTATTAACAGAAATCAAGAGTGTGGGAGGGGTTAATGGATTAACAAAATACTTTTTTTGTAAAAGAAGTAGAGTATTGTGCACTCATACTAGTTGATTGCCAATGTTTTGAACACTGGCAGCAAAGCTATCCTATAATAACTTTTGCTTGATGCATTAATTAATTAACCCTTAACCTTCTCTTTCCCTTTTCAACCCTTTTTCTCCTTTTCCCCTTCACCATATTCCCACGTATGTAAACAATTAAAAACAAACCAAAMCAAAACAAAACAAAAACAATCCCCAAACCAATACAAAAGCGGGAAATGCATGTGTGGCCATGCCTCACAAAATAGGTCGGATAATTGAAGGGAGTCCCGCAGACCGCTGTGGCAAGCTGAAAGTAGGCGACCGGATCTTGGCCGTGAATGGATGTTCCATCACCAACAAGTCGCATTCAGACATCGTCAACCTAATTAAGGAGGCGGGAAACACCGTTACTCTGCGCATCATTCCAGGAGATGGTAAAGTATACGTTCCCTGCTATCTTACCTGAGCACCCATTCCTTTTTTCCTGAGCTTTTTGTGTCAGTCGGAGCTGTAGTCTTGGAGGACCCCATTCCCACCCCCACCCCCCCCCGCTTTGGGAATTAGCAGCGAAGGGGGTTGTATTTTTCTTTTTGTTTTCTATAGGACATTCCCTTTTTAAACAGGGGGATGCTGATTAACTGTTAAAAAAATTAAGATTCCATTCAATCTGTATTCCTACAAGCGTCTCCATAAAATGACCTTCTGTAAATTTGCGTATCTCAGTACTTTTGGATTGGATTCTTAGGTTAACAATGCATTAGATTATTTGGGAATTGTTGCATACTTAGTAATATGTGGGATCCCTGAAGCCTTATATGCACAAGCAGGCAACAGAGTAAAAGAGATCACAGAAAAGCATAAAGACGTCGTGTTTTAAGCTTCTGGAAAGGAAGATTTATCTTTATTCTGGATGTGTTGCTTTGGGAGTGATCTCAGCACGTTTTGAAATGACTTTGTCAAATGGCAATAGCTCTGGCGCTGCTTGCTCACTTGCAGCTGATAGTTGTAAGAGTTACCCCAGACAGGATCGTATTATTTTTGAACAGAAGGAATGCTCCAGACCTCTAATAGCATGCTGACAGTTGAGACTAGTTTCAGATCATTGAATCGGGTAATAAAAATAAGGATCTGCATTATCTATCAGTTGCCTGAAATTCATCCCTAGCTATGTTGCCAAATAGGAACAGAGCATAAATATATGAAAAAATATCTGTAGCAGAATTAAAAACGCTGTAGTTCTAAATTCTAAATATTTCATTTGTTCTTTGTCCTTTTCTGCCATAGAGAGGTCAGTGGTGGGAGCTTGTCTGGCAGAAATTCTCTTATATTGCTCTCTCCTTTTTTAGGCTGAATCCATGGGTATAAGATTTGATGGCTCAGATGCAGTGTGAATTTTTTAGACTTGTACAGGACATTTGCAGTCCAGAAAATTGAATTAAATGTAGAAAAAGTATGATCTAGTTTGAAAGACAGATTAAGAAAGTGGGACTGAACTGAGGAAGATGTTCTCCCACAATGAAAACCCTTGGAAGGAGACCTTTGCATTCTGCAGCCTGATAGCAAACGTTTTGCTGTCACTCCATATATATGAACCAGTGTTAACACTTAACACTCCGGAAGAGCTAGAGGGAAGTTATGACCTAGTATCTCTAAAGCAGGATGTAGAAGTTATGCAATGCGATTTGCGGTGAGAAACTCTCTGTAGGTCCCTAGTCTCTTACTTGCTACAACTGCTGCAATCTGAACCATTGTTTACCCCACAGAGCATGATTGTGCTATGGTTAGTTACAGGATAAAAATAGGCCAAGGCTAAAAATGATCCGATTATAAGTTATTTCTGTTTACAATGATCTGTTTTGCACGAGGGTTTTATTTTCCTGCTGTCTAACAGCTTCCGGGTCAAATGGTACCTGATCCAGTGCTGCTTCCAGCAAATTGAGTATTTATGAATAATGAAACGGCTGTGAATCAGGCTAATGTCTGAGCTGGCCTGTGTGCACCAATTTTGAAATACAAATTGGGAGAAGAATTGTTTATTACCCTCTTTTTTKGGGGGGGGGCATCTGATCAAAATGGAGGAAACTGAACCTTTGAATAAAAAGAAATAAATGCAAAAATACAAAAGAAATAATTTCTGAATTGTTTAAGAATGTTTAAGAGAGACGTAGCCTCCTGACATGAATGCTCAATGAGCCTTGTTCATACCAATATATGTACAAAATACCATGTTAAACTGCTTAGGTTGGAAGACATACCTGTAGTTGCGATGGATGTCGGGCATTCCTAGCGAAGGGGTAGGCAGCTGAAAAGTTGTAGTTTAAGGAGTCAACCCTATTCATCTAGCAATGCAGGATTTGAGTTACTGTYCCCTTGAAATTCAAAGCCAGTTTACCAAATTTATACCATATTACCTGCACTGAATTTCCAAAAGCCATATAAGACCAGACACTCCACACATTGCTGAGAAGTTTACTTAAAAACTGTGAGATTTAAGAAATTAATCTCAGTGTCTCAGGCTTTCTTTTTTTTTTTTTTTTTTGGTAAATCTAAGGACTCTTAAGAGAGTACTTGAAGGAAATAAGTAATATATTGGAAGCTAAACTTCTCAAATAATGATGAAACTAAGGCTCATCATGAGACTAACAATAAGCTCACATTGTTAATCTCTTCTAAAGTTATTAAAAATACCAACTTTTTGCTAGGTAATAGTCTTGCACCAACTCATTCTGACAGGCCACTGCAGGGGTGTATTTGCAATGAAATTACAATGGCTCAACGTGCTACCAGCTGATGCAGTGATACAGAGAGCCTAAAAATGAGGAGCTTAGATTAGGCACTTATCTGGTGTCTTAAGTATTCTAGGCAGAACAGGGCAATGAATAAATGAAATATTCAGGATGTAGAACCACAGCAACTGCGATTCTTCTGGAGATAGTTTTTCCTGTACTTGTGTTCTCTTCCTGTTCTGCATCGTGGCTGGCTTGTGTCTGCAAAAATTATGCAGAACTCCTGACTCATGGGATTGGGTGGGCTAAAGATAGACACAGCAGTGTCGTGGAGACACATCTGTACCAAAGATGTATTGCTGCTCTACTTGGTATTCTTAGCGTGACCTACTAAAGGTTAGGAATGTTGCGTTCTSTTTGAAGCCCATCTTCATCTCATCTCCAAATATTTGTGGAGGATTTCAGAGGCTCTTGTTCTGCATGAATACAGCACACTTAATGATGTTTTGAGGCTTTCTTATGTTGGAGGCACATTCCAGCATCAATGCATCTTTACAGAATACACAGAATTATGTCTTAAAATCCAAGGGTTTAACCACACACAGGGATATCTCCTTCTCGCACAGGCAAGCTGCAGGCAGCACGTCCTTCAAAAGGCATCTTTTGTACGTGTCTGCTCCGAGAGGTGCGGGCAGACCCAGGGGCTTCTCTTGCTCTCTGAGCTGCTGGACACAAGCCAGCTCTGATCTGAAGATGTTACAGCTCCATATGCTGAGGTTTTGGGCATGTTAACTTGGGCACAGCACTGCAGGCAAAGGAGCTGTGCTGTTGTTGAAACCATCTGTTTAAATGGTTCTTATTCTTCTTTTTCCCTTTTCCCGAGTTTCCCTTTACGTGCACTGGCTACAGAAAGGAAAAACCTTCACCTTATCAAGGTTTCTCCCCAAATAAAATAAATCCATGAAATAAAATAAGTTACCAGGATGAAATAAGCCTGTGACCAGCACCTTTTGTTGGTTCAGGCAAAAAAAATCCCATTTCTGCAAATTTATATTACAGCTGGACTCTGCTTAATAGTGGGAGTTTTCTCCATAGTTAATAAAATGAATTACCAGATGACAGGAGTATGTGAGGCAAGCAAGGGCAGGGTAGAAGACCTTGCAATTTTATACTGAAGAACCAGATGCAGTTTTTGTTGCTGTTGTCTGGTGCTGGTGGTTGGTGGTTTGTTTGTTTGTTTAAGTTGGGCTGGGACTAGATAAATTCAGTCAAGAAACAAGGTGCATTTTTTTTTTTCTTTTTTTTTTTAACCAGTGAGTTGTGTATTCAGCTTAGGTTTTGCTCTTGAGAAGTGGAGCACAGTCAGTATTTTGTAATTATTTGTGATCTGTGGACCTCTTCTAGATAGGGTAGGTACAGGTTCGAAGTGGGGATCTCCTGTGTGCATAACCGTTCCGCAGGGAGCACCTACCATTGCAGTGACTTTAACAGGGAATGCAGAGCTAAATGAATGGGGTGTTTCTACTGATTGTGGCTTCCCGAGTATTCCCCATCACCGTCCATATGGAACAAATGTAGTCATTCAGCATTTTGAATGGTTAAGCATATGCCACTGACTCTTCCTCTGAATGCAAACTTCTGTGCAAGGGGAATGGTGTTTTCAGGAACTGCTGGAGCAACACAGCAGTGGTAGATTCTTCCTCATTCAAATTCAGAATTTGAAACTCTCTGGTACTAATTTCAGCAGGTTTGGTACAATATGCATTTCTGGAAAATATGTTCAGTTCAATATGTGTGCGTTCCCGGTTTCCCCTCCAAAATGATATTGTTCAAGTTGGTCTATTGGCATTGGCGTGTTCTTAATTTTAGGCAGAGTTTTGGAAAAAAATTAGTACTGGGGTAACTCTGGCCTTACTGAAGTCTATGATAAAGCTCCAAAATGGCAGGAAGATCCTTTTGCCACACAGGAGCTGATATCCACTCTTCAGTCATGTCTACAGCAACTCCCTTCATGGTGCGGTGAAGCAGGAGCAGGGACCTCTCCTGGGAGCACGTCTTGCTGTGCACAGAGAAATTCAGTATTTGCACGGGCTCGCATCGAAAACCCTTGTGTATAGCTTTGAGTGCTCAAGCAGAAGCGGGTTGCATTTCAGAGAGATGTTTCAGTAAGTTTGGGTTTTAGCCACATTCAGTATCGCCCTGTGAAGTATTAAATAGAAGCCACATCCCAAGCCTACTGCAGATTGCAGTTTCTGATGGAGAAAGCACTGCTAAGTATATAATCCACAGAATATTTATTGCTGCTATAAAATTAATCCACCCAAGCTTCCATATTTGGACACTTCAATGATTGGAATTCATGTTGTTAAGCAACAGACAAAACATTCTTCAGCCCTTGCTTAGCAAATCGGGTTTTGTTCTGGATTTTTTTTTTTTTTTTTTTTTTGCTTTTTCCAAATTAGCGGCCTCAAGTTTTTCCTGAGATTAGTGAGAATGCTGATGAATTACTGGATACTGGAAAAAAATATATAATTTGCATAAAAATATAATAGTTACTTTATAAGTTTGACTCCCTGATCCATATAATTTTCAATGAGTAGCTGTGGTACTGTTTCTGGTGCACACATTTTTTCTCCTTAACTTTTACAGTGCTGATGGAGCTGGACATGGTGCCTTCACTAAAGTCATGTCTTTTTTGAGAGTGTAAGATACAACTGTAGCAGTTACGTGACAGTGTTTCCTAGCTGGTTAGAGGTGTTTACAAGTTTTTCTCTTACAAAGATCACAAAGAAGAAAATAAGATTACACGGTAATTTCGTATGTCTGATGACAGTTACTAGAAAAAGCTGGGCTGTGAGGAGTAGATCATGATAAGTTCCAATGTGCAACTCAAAAAGCCAATATTTCTCTGCAGTCAAGGTGGTGTACAGTTGTGTATACATAATTGCTATGACCTAGCTTAGACTTTATCCTTTTAATTGCTGGATTTAGGAAATTCGAGCCACTCTCAAGTTATTTAAAAAAAAAAAAACATAATGATGCTTTCCAGGGAAATGCCTTTGCAAAACCTGTTTTTTTTTTTTTTTTCAGTGAACAAGCCATGGTCTTCCCTCATAATAAAAAAAATTTATTTTACAGAATCCTCCAATGCTACTTTATTGACCAATGCAGAAAAAATTGCTACAATTACAACCACACATACTCCTCAGCAAATACCACAGGAGACCAGGTCAGATTATTTTCCTTGAGGAGAGCGTGTTGACGTGCTCTTCCTTTGGTTACTTCTTGATCTTCTTCACACCCCATGAGCTGTATTTTTCCTTTCTCCCTCTTCCTCTCTTTTTCTCTCATTCATTTCAGCAGGAACAACGCCAAACCAAAGCAGGAATCCCAGTTTGATTTCAAACCACCCCAAGCAGCTCAGGTAAGGAGCGCCTCTCTAATTGCTTTGTTTACCACAGACTATTACTTCCAATGTGCTTAAGGGCTGTGTTCAAATGTTTCCCAAGAAAATTCCTACTGGGAGGCTGGTCTGCATCAGTCTGTTTGGTGGAGAAAGAGGGATTTGCTGATTAGTTTCTTAATATGGGTTGCTGTTGTTTCAGCTGGCAAATGTTTCAAACAGTCTCATCAAGATTTAAAAAAAAAAGACAGCTAATGATTTTATAACAGTAATAATTTATGTGTTTGTTTATTGAAGTGTATATTTTGAGGGGGCTCTCCGGAAAGTACTTCGGTGTGCAAATGAGCAATTCAAAGGACAAAAAAGARCAAAACTTAACAAGGGGCAGTAACTGGAGTGCTCCAGCTTTTGCAGGCTGCATCTTGTTAGAGAGATTATCTCACTGTTAACTTTCCTTGCCTCTGGCCAGCCCAGAGCTAACCTCTTCCATTAGGGTCTTCAAAACGTCTCCACACTGACAGCAATTGTGCTGTGGAGCAAAACAACGTTTGTGCCTCCGAGCTTCCTGTAATGTAATGTATAGGGTGGTAACAGAAAGGAGATGCCAGCACCATGATATAGCTTCATCCAGGTTACCCTTAAGTATGTCAGTGAAGCCTGGCATGAGCTAACCACCCTCCAGAAGTACCTTTCTTTCTCCACTGGGCACAGGAGAGGCTACGTCCTGTGACYGAGGTGCCTAAAAATCTGTGGGATGTAGCCAGGCCCATTAATTCAATCAGCCCTTTGCAGCCCATCGTTGGCACTCCAAATTACAGGACAAGTCTGAGGAACCAGGGAATCCTAGTGTGTGTGTGTGACAACTCAACTGATTTTTCTTTTTTAATTACAAGTAAAAAAAAAAAAAAATTATGTTCACTGGTTGAATAATTTCAAAATGAGAAATAGAACAGCATTTAACTTTCTGTTGAACTGCACATATGTTGTCTTCCCTCCAGCAGGACCAAGATTTTTATACTGTTGAGCTGGAAAGAGGAGCCAAAGGGTTTGGCTTTAGCCTGCGAGGTGGCCGGGAGTATAATATGGATCTGTACGTGTTGCGGCTAGCTGAGGATGGTCCAGCTGAGAGATGTGGGAAGATGAGGGTATGCACAAAACAGATTTAAAAAAACCCACTTCTTTGCAGCAAGCTAACTTCCCTGCCTCTCTCCTATGGGCGCTCCTTCTGCTGTGCCAACTAAGAGGAAAATTAAATGATAACTGAAAGGAGCAGTAGTTCCTATTTACTTCTGTCAGCGGTTTTGGTCAGACTTTGTACAGAGTCTTTTAAAGCGTGTATGTGCTGGAAGACTTCACCCAATCCTTTCTCCAGACCCAGATTTCCAAATTCTAGTACATAAGCTGACGTTTTACGTCTAACAAAGACACGTGTGGCAATGAAAACATAATAGCCACAGCCTTTGCCAGCTGGGGAGCTGGAGCCGTGGGTAAAGACTCAAGGTATCCTCTCTGACTGCCTTTTTCAACTGTTGGGCAGAAGAGTAGTGAGGGACTATTCATCTATATTGACCAATGGTTTGCAAAATTATAGTGTAGTTTTTAATTAGTATTAACTGTTAACTTTGTCTTTCACATAATTTTGCATTAAGGGGTGATTATAAACCTTATAACAAGGACTGATGTTATTAAATGCCCACAAAAAAAGTAAATTGCTAAGTTTTATGTACTCCTTGCTCCTCCGATAGGGGATGCACAATAACTTTATAGTGTATATCTCTTCCTCTCCAGATATCATGTGAAGGGCATTTTCAAGATTCTTTTGCTAAGGGTAGATTTACAGGTCCAGAATTTTTGCTGATGGAAATAAATCAGGGCTGCTCTGTGGAAGCCAATGCTTTGACAAGCTCTTCCAAGTCCTGTTTTCCTATCCTGATAAATGATTGTATTTACAAAAGCAAGTTTACTGATCCATACCAGGTGTCTAAATCCAAGTGAGAAAAGGACCTGAAAAAACTACTTGAATATCCCAGTTAGCTGTAGAACGAACAACCACTTTTTCACTAAGGACTTTACGAATAATCAAACTAAAAAAAGGAAATAAATGTAACACCAGTTCAAACTAGGCATTAAGCAATGCAGGTAAAGCAAGGTGGGTTTTCAGAACGGYGGTGAAATACGCTGGTACCTGAAGGTATTCCCTGCCTGCTTCATGTCTCCCAGGCCTTGCACCCTGGTCTCCATGGCCAGACTCGTGGCCGGGGCAGGAGCTGTCCCTGGAAGGAGTCAGGCATACGTAGCCTCCCTGCAGCCATATTCTTCCTCCACCATTGCTGCGGCCATTCTCTACCTAAAATGCTCGTGGTGGCCCTCTTGGAGCCTCATTTCTAATCTTAGCCTCTTCTCTTTCCTTACATTGACAGATCGGTGATGAAATCTTGGAGATCAACGGGGAGACTACCAAGAACATGAAGCACGCTCGGGCCATAGAACTGATTAAAAATGGTGGCCGCAGGGTCCGCCTGTTTCTGAAACGTGGAGATGGCTCGGTCCCAGAATATGGTGGGTCAAACTATGAAAACATTCCTTTCTTCCCTGGCATCACTCCATGAATGATTTGTCTCAAGATCTGAAGCGGGGATTCTTTTTTATTTTCCTTTCTCACCAGTGTCTTACCAACCTTTGCAACATATGGTTAATTGCCTCGCTTGTGCTGAAATTTCTACACATTTCATCCTTTGCTTGCTTCCATGGACTTGGGGCGCAGTGTAAGGCAAGATCATCCTAGCAGTATTTTTGGTGATCAGAGAGGAAAACAAAACAAAAAAACTTATTGTCTTGTCCAGCCAAACAAGGAATGTCATTGAACTGTGCCAAACTGTTTCTCAGCGGCTGAATTGTGGTTTCAAATAGATCTCTACTTCTAATCAATGCAAAAACTGGGATCCTGAATTATTATTCTAAAGCAGTGGGTTTTTTGTTAGGCTTTTCTCTTAGTTCCTGTCTGTATCCATAGACATGAATGCCAAGATGGCTTATGGGATTTTTGCCTTCCCTTAATATTTATGTAAATATTTATAAAGTTATTTAAGAAAAAAGCTTTACTGCAAAAATATATTGATTTGGCCTCCCAAGCCCTTTTCTTCCCCCTTAAACTGTCTGCTGGTTTCAACTCGTTAATTTGTAAGGTCTGAAAAGGTGAGGAGGTTGTGAAAAGGTGCTCTCATGTCTGTCTTTGGGGAAACATTCAGCCTTTGTTTCTTACTGAGAATTGCATTAGAATTCCTTTTCTTCCCTCAGATATTGGATTGCTGGGTGGCCTACCTTAGCATTCTATTTAATATTATAATTATGTCTTATTTATTTGAGATAATTGTCAAATATTGTGCCCTCGATGGAGGGCTACTCCCAACCAAAGGTCTTTGAGGTTTCTGTAGAAACTGATGATTGAAGGGATGTCCTTTATACATTTCTCCTCTTATTTGGGTTATTTYTGTGTGAGTAGTTATGTGTTTATCACTCCATTTTCTAAAAACAAAGCAACAAGATCATTCTGCACAATTTATGAACTAGATTTTCTCTTAATTTACTGTACCACATTCGAGAGTTTCTGCTCATTCCGCTCATTATTTAACTTAAAATGACGAATTCAGAGTATAACCAACAAACAATTGAAGTATTTAACAATATAGAAAGGAAGCTGTGGGTTTACACTTCTGTAATATAAATAGCACACCAGAAGGTTCATTGATGGCACTGAATTTATGTAATGTTCTTTCTACTTTTGTCTTTTCCTATACTCCTTTGGATGTACAGTACTGTATCATATGCTAGACTTCATAAATATCCTGTAAATTAAGTGCTTCACATCTCAAAGCATATGTCTGTTGCACTGAGGATGAAAATCCAACACCAATTTTCTTTTGGCTAAGGATAAATCACTAAACATTGGCTTTCCAAGCAAGGATTTAATATAGAGGGGCTGCACTACTGTAAAGAGTATCCTTGTAACATTTGGGACTTCCTCTCCTCCGTTCTGTTCACTGCAGTCGCAAATGGTTACTCTAATAATGTTAAGTTCCAATATTTTTCTGACTTGATTGGAACGTGCTTCTCTATGAGGCTGTATATTTTTGTAATGAGTTTTGTACTTATTTTTAATGTTGTGGTCTCTGGTGGACTTTATTTTTCGTCGTTGTTTGATTGTTAATGTTTTTTCTATGACATTCTGTGTCGCTGTTCCAGCTGTCTTTTAGAATGGGTGCTCTCGTTGTCTGGGTTATTGAATCACCTCCTAGATGTCTCGTTATGTCACTATAATAACAACTGCTGTCTTTGCAGCCTTATATTTGGGTGAAGCCTAGACAATCTGACTGGAAAAATAAACTTTCTTTATTCTAAGATAAAATATGAAGATTTTTCTTTCTTTCACCTTTATTATAGGGAAATCTAAATTTTCTACTTTTCTCTTTCTCTTTCTCTTACTTTTCTTGGTGCTGGGCTCTTCCTTCCTCAGCGATGATACCTCCTAATATCGCTGCATGTATGAGAAATGACAAGCTCGGGGAGTCTTGCTTCTACCTTATGGGCCATAATCAAACTACGGTTTGTAGCTAAAATCAATACTAGGTGTTTTTGTGCTGTGGCCTAATTCCCTCACATTGCTTTCCGCTTCGCTATATTTTATATATGTCCAGCAATTCATTCCGAGCACCCTGCCTTCTTTGAATTGTAAGTACACCACCGGCCATGTGTGAGCCTTGCGCGGTAGCCAGGTTGCCACCAGCCAGGTGCTCAGAGCCGCGGGGGCCTCCATCCCGCTGGCTAACGAGTCGAAACGAGCTCCCGGGAGTCTCAGCGTGGGTTTCACCAGGGAGTCGCAAAAATGATGGCCTGGGCACGCGCTGGCACGTCCCAGCTCTGGGGGGAGAACGCAGCCCCCCAGGAGCAGCTTTAGGTCACRGCAGGAGAAGGGAGCATGAGGGAGAGGGGAAGGGAGAAATTCTGTCCCCAAAAAGTGCGGTTTGGGCTTTTCAGTCACCGGCGTCCAGGCAGCCCGTCTCAACGCGGGCGGCCGGGCGCGGAGCGAGCGGCTGCCGAGCTGCCCTGCAGGAGAGGCGATGGGAAAAAAACAGCAACAACAGAAAAAGACCAATAGCCACCTAAAAACCACACTCCGCATCTCCCATCCAGTCCGTGCAGCTACTTTAATGTTTGCCGTGTCTATAATGAATCATTCATAAACATCYGCTGCAGATAACGCGAGTAATTGTAGCTTAGCTGCGGTGCAGGGCTGGGCTCRGGGGTTTTCTTTTTCCCTTTCTCCACTTTGCGGTTTGTCTCGCGAAGGTAGCTCAGCTCCGTTTTACCTAAAATACCACCCGACAGTAACGAACTGGGAATTAGGTTCTGATCAAAGCCATCCTACATGTTCCAGTGTATCTCCATTGCTTTTGATATAACAAAATCATAACTCCTGTCATCGTTTGTTAAATCATTGTGGCAAAACCAAAAAATCTCTCGGAGGATTTTTTTTTTTTTTTAATATATATAACGTGGTAGAATTAAGCGAGATCAAGTAATGTCTTAATAGAATGGGAATTACACGATTTACAGCCTAATTATCGCACCTTTAAAATGCTATTTTACACAGTCAAAGCATAATAATTAATTAGATTTCCTGTACTTTTTCGTTATTTAAAGCGAGGCTTCCCGCACACRGAAGGCAATCCTTTCAAAAGGCTTAAAGAAAAAAATCTCTTCCTAAAGGCCCTTTTTTTATTGGAAACGATTAAAAAAAAAACAAAAAAAAGCCAACCACCCAAACTGCGGTCCCGATTTGTGTTTTCACCGGTGAGAATTTAGCGTAAGCGCAACACCGCGAGTTGGGCTCGGGGAAAACGCGGTGGCCCGCGGTGACGAGAGGAGGGTGCAGGCGACAGCGGCTCGACCCCCGCCCCGGCTAGCGAGCAGAGCGGCCCCGGCACTAACCCGCGACTCTCGCTCTTGGCAGTTGCCCCCAAATTAACAAGCCGCCGCCGCCGCCGCTTTGGCCGTTGTTTGCTTTTGTCACTAACGAAGCCCGAGGAGCGCTAGGGGGTGTCGCGGCCCCGCGGCAGGCCCCGGTACCAAACGCTCTGCTCTTGTTTTCTTGCAGACCCCAGCGGCGACCGGAGCAGTCCCGCCGCAGGTCCACAAAATGTACCGGAAATGAGGCCGGCGCCATCCGACCGACGGCAGCACCCATCATCGGAGTCCAGTTATCCACCAGACCTTCACAAATCATCACCACACGGGGACGGGCGGGCTTACGTTAGAGACCTGAAAGGCAGCAGAGAGGCTAGCAGACATCCCAACGAGCACCACACTTGGAACGGGACTTCTAAAAGCACCGGCGGCGCGCCGGGCAGGCGGAGCGAGGGGCGCCCCGAGCGGCTGGCGGCGGCGGCGGCCAACGGGCCCAAGCGGCGAGCGCCGGAGAAGCGGAGGGAAGGGACGAGGAGCGCCGACACCACGCTGGAGCGGCGGGAGCGGCCCGAGCGGAGGAGGGAGCCGTCGCCCGAGCGGCGGCAGCGGGAGCGCTCGCCGGCTCGCCGCCGGGACGGCTCGCCCGCCAGGCGCAGGAGGTCGCTGGAGAGGCTGTCGGAGCCCCGCAGGTCGCCGGAGCGGCGCGGGGACGCTTCGCTCGACCGCCGGGCCAAGTCGTCCGACCGGAGGAGGGAGAGGTCGCCCGCCRGCCGCCGGGAGAAGGACGAGCGGGGCTGGAAGCACGAGCCGAGCCGGCGGCAGCCCGCCGAGCCGCGGCGGCGGCCGCACAAGGAGTGCAGCACCGACCTCAGCATCTGAGGGGCCCCGCCGGGCCGGGCGCCGAAACCACCCTGCCTCCCTGCGAACGGCCGCAAACCTTTTATGCAGATGAAACCTTACGACGAGAGGAGAAAAAAAAAATAAATAAAAAAAATTACAAAGTGTTGTGCCTGATGTATAATATTAAAGAAAGTATTTTTCAGTGTATTCTTTTTTTTTTTTTTAATTACTTGCCAAATGTTTGGTCCTCAAGGATTATGAAATTTTGTTTCTACATTCTTTGTAGATTTCTTAAGAATAATTCCTTTATCGGGCTACTTCCCCCCCTCCCCGGTATAGTAAACGGGGGTAGCCAGTAACACAATATAGGTAAAGGATTTTATGACCAAGTTTGAGTAATCTGATCCAGACTGTTCTCTAGTGACTCACTGCTACACTGTATGTAGAAATTTTTTTAAGGGTTGGGGGTGGGGAYGGAAGAAAATTGTTCATCTCAGTAGGAATGGAGCGCTCCTGCTGAAGGAATTAAAAAAACAAAGAGAGCAAATGTTCCTAAAATTGCAAGAACTGTTTGAAGAGACTACTGTTTCAATGAAGGATATTTATAATAATAATAAATAATAATTAAATAAATAAAAAAAAACAAAAAACAAAACCCACACAGCACAAGATGATTTGCGATAAGGGATTTGTAGTTTGTTCCGCGAACAGTTCGTACTTTCAGGCCCCCTCTGCCGGACGCGCAGAGGCGGAAGGACTGGTCACCACCATGCCTGTGTCGCACCCTGCCGTAGACTGCTGATCTCATTAGCCTCAGCAACACTTAACGGTAGCTCGTTAAGGCAGCCACCGCGGCCCTGCTCATCTCCTAGCTGTACCTGGACAGGCGTCTGAGCGTGCACGGCACCGTCGTGTCCGCTTTGCGGCGAGGTGAGGGAGCGGGATCCTGGGACGCGGCGCGGCGGGGAGCGGGGTCCTCCCGCCTCGCAGCAGGCGCGTTCCTTCTGCTCAGGCCAAACCCGTGGGCTTCCCTTAGTTTGCCAAATTCCCAAACCCTCTCCTCTTCTCGCTCGATATTTAAGTTTCGTTTTGCTGGTTCATCCTTCCTGAGACAAAAGGAGTGCACTTGCTTAAWAAAAGGAGAAAAGGAAAAAAAAAAAAGACGTATCAAAGAAAAAACACAGGCAAAAAGAGGCAATCAGTGGGACGACCTGGTTGTAGAAGCCTAGCCGTACTGGTTACACGCTGTAAATTTGAATCTCAGAACAGCAGCGAGAGGAAAACCTGCAAGTTTCTAAGTTGTATTTTTAAATTTGCAAGTTGTGTGGTAGGTCTGCTGTGGTATTGGTATA
>NW_020450529.1:8429233-8552595 GCF_003343035.1 Apteryx rowi
CACTCTGATACCTTTAGTTACAACAGGCTTTCAGCTCTGTCTCTTGGCTGACTGTTCTGCTGAAGAACATTATAAATAGCTCATAATATGTTCAGTTTATTTGGCTCCTACAAATAGTACCAGAAAAAGATGTCATTTATGACCTGCTGCTGCCATCTGTAAATGTGTGCCTGTTAGGCCTTTGGAACTGTATTTTCTTAAGATTTATTTTAAAGAAAAGAAGAGTAGGAACTAAAAAAAGTATCCCAATTTACTTAGCATTTGTTGTAAATAGCATGAGTCTGAGATTATGCTGGTGTCTGTATTGGAYGTGATGCTAATTCATCAGCATTACTTCCTAGGTATGTAATGAAGAGGCTGTAAAGTGTCATACAAATACAAAATTGTGGGGTCTCAGGATAGAGAAGAGTATAAAATATGTGCTGCCGTGAGTGCTGCTGTTCAATGCCTGTAGAAATTCAGGGATTGGGATTGGCTATGATGTGACAATCTGCCATGCAAACACTTGAAATATTCCTTTGAATTAGAGATTGCATTTCAGAATTTAAGGCAGTTATCTTTCCTTTTCCATACTCCCTTTAATGCCATGAACTCACAGCAAGAGAGCATTGTACCTGTACAACGGAGTCGGAAAAACTTGGTTCTGTATTCATGGGACATCCTGTTCTCTCTCAGATTCCCCAAAGAGGTCCTCTAACCGCATCCTCACATGAACTCTCGGCAATTAACATAGAGGTTGCTCAGTGTGAAATTTAACCTTTAAAATGCTCCTATAAATAATAAATGGCTATCAAAGTTTTAAAATGGAGTTATTGCTGTGGACATAGACTTTCTAAAATATTTAAAATCATTATGTTTCTTGATATTGCAGGGCCTGGGAGAGGGAGACGGCACACATGCTCATTCCCAAATGGAATTGCACTAAGTGCAGGATTGTTTCTAAAACAAACAAAGTAGATCAAAATATAAGAAGTTGTCTATAGAATAGAGTCTGAATTCTCAATTAATTACTCACCAGTGACTAAGGCTCTGAGCGCATCCTACCAACTAGGGTATAAACACCGTTTAAATCAAGGGGGGTTTATGCATGAGTTCAGGCTCAAGCAGTTTTTACCCCCATATTTCTGCAGCGTTTAATGCCCTCCTACCTTTGCGTAGCTGGGCCTTGACGCACCAACAAATGAGCTCTGGCAAGTCAGCAGAAGTAATATGCGTGCTTATCCCTCCACTTCAGAGCAAAGTGTCTCAGCATAAACCCATTTCAGTGATAAAGTGAGCTAAAATGATGAGCCCTCGTTGAAGCAGCAGAGATGTACACCCACCATCTATTTTGCTGACTGTCTGGGCAGGGCGCGGGGGAAGCAAGCAGGGCTGTTCTCTTCAGCAAATCCTCATTGTCAGCATGTGAATCGAAAGTCCTCAGTTTGAAAGAGTTGTCTTCAGCTTCAAGATGTTGTTGAAGTCTAAATGGCAGCTGTTTCACCTCTTGAAGGAGTCTCATTAGCTTTAATTTCGCAGCATATGGTTTCTTAAAAGAGAACTTTTGAGGAGGTTTGCTGCAGCAGGAGGAAAAAAGAGCAGAAAATGGTCTGCAGAGAAATACTGAAGCTGAATGTTTTCTTTGGTCATATTTAAGCAAGTCCAAATGGCTGGCATAGTGCCTCTGAGCCAAAGTTAACAAGTCCATTCCTAAGCTGATGCAACTTGCAGTAGCTCTGTTGGCTGGTGTTTAAGATGAAGTCGGGCTTGTATGTAATGGGAATGCCATCTTGCTTCCCTGGCTTTCACAGATGACACTTCATCTCCACTCCCACATCATCTATGACCGGTCTTAAATTTCCTTTCTCTTTCCTTTGCACTTGTCAGAAATTTCAGTCTTCAGATTTTCTGTCTGTCATTGAAGGCTGAGCATAAGTCACATTTGCTGTGAGCTAAGAGCATGTGTCTGGATGTATCTATGGCTGAGCTTATCTACAGTAATTTGTTGAGTCAGGAGATGGTGAAACTGTTCCTCCAAACCTGGTGACTCCTCTAAGTATGAATGAGATTCTTTGAATTGGCTATCTTGCTTCTTTTCAAGGATAGTCAGAAATAGGAATATCTGGGGGAGGAAGTTGGCAGAAGATCATTCCATATGTGCTAGAGAAAATATTGATTGGATGTGGAAGCAACTTGGAGAGTTTCTTGAGGACTCAGACTTTTGTTCCACATAAATGAGCAGATTTTGCTCATTGTTTCTCAGTAAGATTCTTCTGGATCCTGTTTTTGCTTCTGAGACTCCAGTTTGCTTTGGAGACCCACAGGCAACTTCTTTGCTCTCTGTTTGATCCAACAATTGTTGCTATTGCTTTGAAGTGTCAAGTCTGCTGGCAAAGTCCTTGTCTCTCTAACCTTTGAGCTGCAGTTGTGTAACATGGGGCTAACTTCCAAGAACACTAGGCAGTTTCTTCTGCTGTAGAACAGAGCCACCAGACATGATCAGTGGGTCCTGCTCCTGTGCCTCAGTGGAAATGGAGGTCCCAAACCAAAGGCGCAGAGATCTGAGGGGAGGATGTCCGGTAAACCCTGATAAAGCTGAGAATCACTCTCAAAAGGTGCACCAAAACATTACGTCCTACAGGTTTCCAGATGTGACATAAAAGCTGAAAATCTTAAGGTTTGTGTGGCTGGTCTCATAGTCACTGGTTACAGCATACTGAATTCACTATTCTTTCAAATGATTTACTGAATGCTTGGAAGTTGTTTAAAGATGATACCAGTGCATATTGTTAGCATAATATTAATAACTATCCAGTAGCAGAAAGGACAGACCATAACAAAATATATGGCATATGTTTCTTGTCATGCTTTCTTATTTTCCTTCTGAGGTAACTACACAGTGGAGGATGCATCAGTCATCTGTTTTCCTTCTCTAGTCCTTTCTCTGTTTGAAAGGATAACTTGTTGAGACAGGTATTTCTAGGAAAAATGCTGGGGATGTCAGAAAAAATCTTCTTCCTGGAACCTCAGAAAAATGTCTAAACCAGTTCCTCAGTGGTCCTTGGAAAGTACCACTTATACAAGATTTGCTACCTTGAAAAGGGTTTGGTTCTGAATAAAAGAAACTGCTGGAATCTAGCAGCTAGGAACTGCTAACTGCAACTTCCTAGCCTGTGTGGCACACATTGGTCCAGACAGTTTCTCCTTTTCCTGCCCAGCTAAGAGGATTGAAAGCTCACTAGCACTGAGGTTCCTCATGCCTTCAGGAGAGTTTGGTCTGGAAGTCTTCAGCTTAATTGTGCAGTAATTGTGCAAAAATATGCAAGCTCTAAAGAGTTCCAAACTGCTTACCATGACAACACACGCACATGTAGTACCTGGCACTTGTGTCAAGAGCCTGGAACGAGCCTGCGTGAGGGAACACTTATTTGCTGGGCACCATCGTTGTCCCATCAGCTGGCGTGTTCCAGCTGCTGCCCCGAGGCTGCAGTGTCTGGGCTCGGAGGTGGCTGTGCTGCCATTACTCCAGCAGCCCATGGTCATAACTGGTGGGCACACGCCGTTCTGCATGATGTCCCTGAAGCGCATGTGCCATACGCGGGGCTTCCCAGAGCCAGAATGGGCGGGAGGCCAGGTGGTTTTTCCTTCACAAAGACCTCCAAGTAAGGAGGACTGCTTCCTTTTGCTGAAAGGCAGACCCTGCCATCCCCTATGAAATTATACCGACTCAAATATCGTACCTTGAAATTCTACATATCTTAGAGATTAATCTCTGTATTTGACTARTATTAATATTTATGGCCATTGCTATTGCATTGCTTACAATGTATTGCAAAAATTCRTCTCCTTCTGCTTACTAAGGATTTCATTCATCAGCCTGACTCTCCTTATTCCAATTATGATTTAATAAAGATAGATCCTTCTGACATAGCTTTGTGGCATTTCCAAAATGTTTATCCTGTTACTGACATCTGTGTTACAGCTATGCAATCTTTTTGCCTCAAAAATTCTTCTGTAAAAAGGATGCACTCTACTTCAGTAGGCCAAAAATAGATACGCACTGACTTCAGGTTTAGACTTGTTTTACTCCCTGTTTCATTGTGAAAAATGATCCGTAATGATAGCTGTTTGGAGGGAAAAGTCAAGTGAATTTCATAACTAATGTACAGTTCAAAGTACTGAGTAAAGATACAAGCAGATTGCTCTTGTGAGGTTCATGAAAAGTGGATGTATGCTTATTTTCCCTTCTGTCCAAAATGAGTTTCTGTTTTCGGTCTATGTTTTTATACATATATTTTTTCTACTTTGTATTATCTATTTTGCCTTCCTACTTGAAGTCTCCCATAGCTTCTAACGCCTCATGATTAATATCATTGTCTTAATGTATCTCTTCTGATAAAGTGGCATACAGTTGATTCTTCTATTTTCAGCATGCTCTTTGTCTTTACCGACTTCTGCAAGCCATAGTAATTCGTTTTTTTCTTAGTGTCTGGTTCCTACAAGGACCTCTACTAAAGGTAGGATGTTGAGAGATTTGGGGCTTCATTTATCACAACAGCATTATATCAACAATTTTGTAGCAAAATGGAAAACTGAGGAAAATGGTGAAAAGCTGCACCAGCAGATTTCATACATTAGACTATTAGCAAAAACTGATTTTCCAATTTTGTGTAAAAACAGAACAGCTTTTGTTTGCGTGGAGTCCTGCCAAGCCCGCATTAATTGTATTTAGTTTGCTTGCTTGGAGCCCAGATGAAATTGCTTTACAAATAATTAGTTAACTGTAATCACAGAGACCCTGATTCAGAAAAAAGCCTTGGTCAGGAAAGTACAACAGCATATGCCTGAGCTTGGTTGAGGTCAGTGGGATATAGTCATTTAATTAAGAGCCTTCCTGAATGAGGCCAGGAGTGTTCATAGGAATAATAACGACCAGCATCATCTCTACCTATGCCAGAAACAGCACAAGTTGTGGTCTGCTGATTGTTTTCATTATTTTCCTGTCCTTGGCTATTTTGTCAGCTACTCCAACAAGGATCTCCATGGCTGAGACTTGTTCTGCATGTGCTACCAAGTAGCAATTCCTTTTGTGCCCCACGAGCGCATTCAAAACCTGCTTTTTTCTTTGCATCCCGTTATTGGCATCTCCCTCCCCATGAAGTTCCTCTTCGTGGAGTCTTTCCCGCATTTCTTTGCTTGCTCTGCTGTAAGGCACAGCAGTGCTCTGCATGGGCACCTCTATTGCATTCTCCAAGGTGGACATCTGATCTACACTGGGAATAGCTGTTCAGCTGGGGGTACTGGATGAGAAGAGCACCCCTGCTCTCTCACAATGACCCATAGCAAATATTCAGTGGGTTTCTATTTCTTTTTGTCACAAATTCTGCTGGTCCCTATGCTRGGCAATATTCCCAGTCCTGCCATCATATTTCATAGCTCAGTCTCAGATGGGTACTCAGATTCACGCGACAGATTAACCCCTCCGGTATTCACCATATCCTGGTTGAGAGAGGCTCTAAACAGATGCTGAATGAAGCAGACCAGAACGCTGTGCATCATGTACCCTTGATAAAGCACTTTCTGCTGTTGGTGAGCACAATTTTGTATTGAAATTAAGGTGCCAAAACCYAGGTATGCAAAGCCACGCAGATGATTCAGATAAAATAGTGTTTCCATAGCAATGAAGTAGTTATGTGCTACACAAATGGTCTAAAAAGGAATTAGGAGGAGAAGCTGAAGTTAGAGTGTTTTCTTTGGTGGAAGTGAACCAGAAATGCTAAAGGAAAGGAAGATGTAGAAACACAGATAAAGCCAAGTGCACAAATACCCTTTTTCTTAAAAACAAAACAAAAAAGGCCTGTCAGAATGATAGTGTAGCATTTAGCTCTCCATGACTAAAGTAAGAACAAAAAGACTGCTAAAACCAATCAGAATGGAAAAGCAAACAGCTGGAGAGAGATTTCCTCCCAAAAGCTAGCAAAAAAAAATCTTGAATTTTCTTCTGTTTTGTTAAAATATTAACCTTTCAAAAATTCCATCTTCCTATAAGCTTGTACACACACAAAACAAACAAAAACTGCCATCAAACGTTACAGTGTTTTTCCTATCTTGTAACCCTCCAGAAGGACCTAGCAGTGGAAATGTTTTAGTGTAGCATGAATGTTAAAGCAGCACAGAAGCACCAAGGAAACGGAGAAAACCCTGGGCTGCTTTTCCCCACATATTCTCATTTTCTTTCTTTGAATATTTAGCAGGGTTAAAACTAGGTCAGACTCTACCAGCTATGTGCTGAAGCTGTGGCTGTGACATTCGCCTGGAGCAGGCTCTGTCTGCTGTCAGTTTGCAGGGGTGGTATGAGATACCCGGTGGAGGCCGAGAGCCTGATCTGTCTCTTGCAGACCGTGGTGTAAATCCGCACGACTCTACGCAGGCAGCGGGCTAATAAGGGGGAAGGGATGGAGAAAACACGTGCCGGGCACCTGTGGACACTGCGAGAACAAGCACGGGAGTGCAATCTTGGAGGCGGCGCCAGTAAGAACTGTTTTGTGTAATCAATATTTATCCTAAAGACAGGAGTCCTGGATGGTAGCAGAGTTCACGGCTTTGGAAAAAGAGCTTTTCAGGCAGCCAAAGGCTTTCTGCTGGACACATGCAGAGGTGGGGGGACAAGATGGGTGGGCAGGGTAAATTTAAAGTCTGCTTGTGCAAATACAGACAATAGCTTGTCAGACACCCGTCTGCCCTTACTGAAAAGAAAACAGAGCAGGTATCCTTCCCTGGATAATAACGCGCACAGGACCACGCTCGCGCTTGCCACAGTTCAGTGGCATTTTTAACCTGCGGCAGAGCATTGCTCATGGAAGACCGAAGGCCAAGCCAGCTGCTCCATGCCGGTGTGCCAGCACTAGACTTTATGCTACAGAGGTTGCAACTCTTCATCCAGGTCTCACTTCCATTAGTCGGGTAGGGGGGCAGCATGGTTCGGCATCGCAGCGGGAACGGTCCGCCTCAGGGCGGCTGCCACCAAATGGGGGCAGCCCAATTTCCGTGGGACCCATGGACTGGAGGGCCCCAGCGGGGAGGCTCTGAGGGGGGGATCAGGCCTGGCCTGGCTGCTGGGTGGGAGCCGTCCGTGTGTCACTGATTGCTCCCTGGCTTCTCATCGCACTGCGTTACTGGTCTGTCTCTCGACCGGCACCCCAGCGTGGAAAGTGCCTGGGGTTACGACTTGTGTTGTGCGGCATATTGCTCCCAGCCACCAATTACAGCTTTTTTTATACTACAATAGAGTTTAAAGGAAAGGCCAAAGACTAACAACTAAAACTCCTTGGATTCCTGAAATGAACCCTTCTTTATAGGGAAATGTAAATCCTAATATGCTGACACTGCAGCAATATATTAGCATTGACAAATGGATCTTTAACAACTCAGGGTCAATATTGACAAGGTGAGAGATTTCTTTTTTTATTCAGAAGTCAATAGGGAAGGAGGCCACCTTCCAGTGCGCCTCCGAGAAACTCCCCAAACCAAAGCACCCCTTGATTCGTGTATATTGTAAGAGAAACTTGGAAAGCATACAGACTCTGGGTACCAGGCTGGTAAGAACGCACCTGCTCTTTTTCATTATTATTTTGATGGGGGGTTTCCCTTTTCTCTTTGTCCTTTCTCTGGTGGTTAATAAATTGAGATTTTGTTTTCAGAGGGCGGAGTACGCACACTGGCTCACTGCAGGCATGTCAGTTAGGAGACTGGTGAGGTGGAAAAAGCAACACCTAAATGAGGTTGCTACATTCACCATCTGGAGGATTTCTTTCTCCCCAGTGCTTGTGTTAAACTCTGAGCTTGGGGACCTAAAATTAAACAGTGCAAAGACTCTGGTTTGTTTTTAATCCTATCACCCAGGACAAAATGGTGAATTTCCATAATATCTTTACAGTAGTGGGATGGAGGGAGGAGGAGGAAGTAAGCATGTGAGATGAGAATGATCCAGGCGTCTCTCTTCCTTTTGGTCAAGTCGAGCAGTGAAATGGAGGCAGTATATCAGTCAATACTGTTGCGTAAAGGATGCAGGAATACATCTGCCATGCTTCACAGGCTGCAGAAGCTGTTATCCTTTATGAAAGGCAAAATATTTCACTTGGGATACTTGAACCATCCATGATGTGCTGTACGTCATTGAAATGAGCTCTGTGGCGCTGAGCCCCTGATCCGTCTAGCCACACTGGACAGAGTCTCTTACTGAGCCTCTGGTGCGGTGGGTAGTTTGACCCCGCAGACACCATGTGGGCAATGTGGCTGGGAGACCTTTGCCAGCTACAGCCCTTCAGCAAGTCCATTAGCTGGGTAAATTGGGGCAAGGCGAGGAGGCTGGCGAAGGTGGCACTGACTCACAGCTGGGGCTGGCGGGGAAACCGTCACAGCTCACCAAATCAGTGCCTTGCAGAGCAGCCAGGCATGAGCTGAGCTCCAAAACCTTCCAGTCACGAGCCAAGCAACGGCCATCTAAAAGCTGAGGAGGCAAAACTCGGTGCGTCCGCCACCAAGCAATGTGTGATTCATCTCAGGACCGGTGTGACGGTCAGCGCAGAGGCTGCAGGAGATTTGCTCATCCCCTGCCTTTTAAACAAGGGCAGATGCATTTGGCAGCAGTAGAAGTGACAGTCCTGAGTAGACCCTTGCTCCCACATGCACTGGCATCTGTCTCAGAAACAAGACATCTCCAGTTTATTTTGTATGCGTGTGTGCGCATATGCAGGTCCCTGTTCCCCTCAGATTTCCTGCATGCTGAACACGGTCTTAGACCATGTTTTCTTCCACCACCTAAAGCAGGTTGCTCGGATGAAGATTTGACTCTATCAGCTCGTTTGTCTTTCCCTAAATACAGCGGTTCCGTATGCCCTAGTTCTTGGCAGTCTCTAGCTGTGGCTACAAGCAGCAACTCTAGACCACGGGGTGCCTTTCCCACAGTGGCAGGCTGTGGTGGTGGACTGCTTGCCTGAGCACGTGCCCTGTGGCCTAGGGGCGAGGAGAAGACGGCTTTTCCAGCCTGCTGCTCGACTCCTGCAGGTGAGGGGGGCTCCCCGCAACACGTGCCATTTGCGGCAGTTTAGCCCTTGCAGTGGATTACTGAGATTACATTTTGGACACGGGGAGCGAGCGGCAAGCTGCATGGTAGCTCCAGAGCTCCTGGCTTAGAGTGGAGGAAGACAGATGGGCTGCTAAAAGCACTGGCCAGGTCAGGATGCCATGAGCTCTTTGATCACCCATTGCACGCGCTGCTGGCTAGAGCTAACATCCAACACAAGATATCCTTCAGCTACAGTCCTCCCAGGCCTGCGAGTGGGAGCGTGAGAGGATGATATAGGTAGTCATGGCTCACACGGACCTGCGCTCCCCCCCGTCCTTGCAGAGAGAAGGAGACTGCCAAGAGCACGAGGAACTGCAGACCTTTTTGGACCAGGCCCGCAAGCTGTTTCCCTGGGGTTCAAACCGCTCGTGCATCAGGCTTGGGGGGCCAGCTTGGGGGGGGCTGATGCTTCCAGGAGCATTTTAATTGAAATTCTCTATCAAGCAGCTGCATGTTTGTCTTGGAGAGCTTGAAAGAGTTATGAATCTGCCAAGTGCATATCAGGCTGAGGTGGAGAGCGCACGAACAATCATCCTCGCTGTGGCAGGCGATATATTATGGCTGGCTTGCCAGGCTGAAAAGTGAATACAATTCGTCTTTGTGTTTGCTTCAGTGAGGGATAAGAGACTGTTTTGCTTGCTCAGGTGTTTTGAGTCTTTTAACTCTGCCTTTGTCTTGCTGGGTTTGGGAATTAGCTTCTAAGTGTTTGAGCATTCTTCCTTCTCAAACTGGAGGTTATTTGTGTGTTTGTTCAGAAAGAAACAGGTCCGCCGTACGTGATACGGCTTCATTCTTTTGTTGATTGCTTTGCTGCTGCTGCCGCAGTTTTGGAGGGGAAGAGGCACAAAGAAGCTGAAGTAGTGTTTCTGTTTGAGGGAACGAAGCACACGAGTGTGCTGTTTATTTAAGAAGCTGTTGCCATGTTTGTTAAGGCAGCTGTTGGTTTGTATAGATCTCCTCTTCTGCTGCAAGTGAAGAAGATAAAAGGATGCTGAAAGGCTTGCAGGCAACAAAGACCTCTGAAACAGAAATAGGTAGGAGCGAGCAGTGGAATGCAGAAAGCCATAGAGTGGCAAAAATTTGGCTTTGATTCTTGAAAAAGTTAGCTTTTTGCTAACATGGCTATCTGTTTCTAGAACAGCAACAGTTTGCATCCAGCTGGGTCAGAGCCTGGGTAGAAGAGCTTACATTTGTCGGTCCTCGTCCATGTAGTTAGGCCCTTGGTGTGACATTAATGCCAAATGTGCAGCTCGAGAGTATTAGTGACACTGATGTAGTAAGGATTTTGTAGGATATCTCCAGACTTTGTTCCTGGAGGGAAAAGGAACGATTCCATAATAATTTACCATGAGATTTACCTAGAGATGTCAAAAAATATCCACTCCAAGTGGCCAGCATAGGTACTGGATGGGTAGAGGACTTTTTTTTGTTTCTTAATTCACTGGGAATAATTCATTGGCTGACAGCTGTGCTTGTGAAATGACTAGGTGCAGCCCTCAGAAACAAGCCCTGACAATCCACTCAGCACCCAATTTGGTGTCTCTGCATCTGTGCGCTTGTATTCGCTCTGTTATGTAACCTCTGTGCTTCTACCCGCAGTCTGTTGACATTCATTTATTCATTCGATTTCAGCTTCGTATGCAGCAACCGCTGTCATTTCCATATTGCAAAAGGAGGCCGGGAACATGTTGACACAAGGCTTGGGCTCGTGTGTATGCTCTGATAGCAGATGGGGGAAATCTCTGTACTCATTAAGGAAGACAGGATGTTCAAGGACGTCTCCCCTTTGGATGAGGCCTTTAATGGGAGAGGTGATCAGAAGTGGAACTTCCGTTCCATGGGAAAGGCTGCAATAAATATTTTGCAATGTAAAATTCCAATTTTATGTGGTTGGAAAGGGCAAGAAGAGCACAATATCCAGTAGAAATGATTCAAATGGTTTGATGCTTCTGAAACAAAAAAGAGCCTGGAAGCCCAAGCAAGAAGTAAGTCGTCTTGCTCTGTGTGCTTCAAAGGATCCTGTCCCCCTCAGTAAGGCCTAGGAGGAAGAGCAAAGCCAGGGGCTTTGAACATGGTACCCCAGCTCTGCAAGGGAGCCAGTAAGCCCCAGTAAGTCCTCACAACAGCCAGAGCTTCCAGTCTCGCTCCCCTGCAGCTTGGTGCCTAGAAGACTCCACTGTGGTATGAGAAATCAATGGCTTGCAATATGCATATAAAGAGAATTTTAGATCTGATTTTTGGCCTAAATGGCTTCATGTCTGCCTGTAGCCAAGGGGAAATGGACTGGATAGTTCTTACCTGATTTCTCACTGTACTCATCTGCCTAGCTAATGGAAGCCTGGTGTCTGAGCTCTTCTTTTCAGTCTGTCTCTCCTATATTTCCCTCTGCCATCCCCAAACTGGTCTATCAGCTTCACATAAGAAGTGTGATATGGGAACATTTCTCATCTGAATTACAGGATAGAAGCTGCTTTTTTCTTCTACCATTTGGAGAGGGGAGAGAAGGTGGACAAGTGCTCTATGAAGAGGTGAGATCAGCAGATGCCCTTTCATTTCGTTTGGTTGTCTGCTTGTCTTGAAAGAAGATGAATCTTGGCTGAGAGACAAAAAACACAAAACACCTATTCAGTAATCTTCTACGGGTGAAAAAGGCAGCAATGATAAGGGAAGAGACCAGCTTCCTGGAGACAAAACCAGGTCACCTGGAAACTCTGACTTCAGCCTACGCATACCTCCATTTGGCCTCCTGTCACAAACTGGCTAAAGCTTGAAAGGATCCTCTTTATCTCTCCACAGATAGGAAACTTGCCTCTCTGTAACTTTTATCTAAAGTAGCCATGCTGTAAAAGTATGATGACTGCCTCTGCAGCACTTGCCTGCGTCTATAATGAGATAATTGCAGATAAAGGTAATGTGTTTTTAATTTCATAACTTTATTAAGTTCCTAGTAGTTGAATGTATAGGAGATGGTTTAATAAAGCAATTTGGAAATTTCCCACAGCAAGCTGTTGGAAGGACACAGCAACCGTGTGTGAAGAGTACAGACTTAATCAGTATTTGCAGAAGAGCTAGGGCGAAGATTAGAAGGGGAGGCAAAATGAGATGGCCTGTCCCTAGCTTCGGTGTGTCGATGAATGCTTGGGGCTGGGCCTCGGATGGGGAGGAGAGCACTTGTGCTTGTGCCATTGAAGCAAGACTCAGGAGCTGTGGCTTCTGGTCCTAGCTCTGCCAGAGATATTTGTGTGACTTCTCTGGTGCCTTGTAACTCTTGTGCCACAGTGAAGTGAGGCCAAAATTATTTCCTTGGCTTTCACCCTGGAAAGGTGTTAGTAAGAGGTTTTCCTTTCACTTTGAGCACTTGGGGGTTTTGGTTGTAGACAAACTCTCTGTTGATATCTCATGGGCTGACTGAGGACCAAACCATGAATCCAGCAGGCCTGGGGTTTGGTACCCTCTTCCACCAATGTGGAAAAATGCCTTTTGCTTCATCTGCCTTGCATTGTTCGTTGGGCAAGATCAGCTGCTACGTTCCTGCTCTCTATCTACAACTGTCTTTCTCCAGAGGGTGGTGAGGAGCAATCAGTTTGTAGCTGTTCTGTCCTCTGGGGGGTCATTAGCCTAATCAGGAGAGTAAGGGTGGCTGTACCGACACAGATAGGCACTGCAGTCAGGAATTGGCTCGTAGTCTTTCATTCAGTGTGTTTTGTCCACAGACCTTTACATAAAAGGACTTTTGCCAACACTGAAGGCACAAACACTTCTCTACTGTTGAATCTCTGCTTCACTGCCCTAATTTGGAAAGGAGAGGATGCAGAACAATGCTAACTCTCCAGCTCTCCGACATCTCTTTGATTTCCCATATTGTCCAAAAATTCACTCTGCTCAGTCAATAACATACTCAGCCCTTCAGCTATGCAGGGAGCATTAGCTCACTCGTTAGTCTTCAGATATTTGATTCCTTATGCTGTTTTCTCTTTCCATTTTTACATCTGCTTAAAGCCACATTCTTCACCTTTTGGAAATCTTACCCAGCTTGCTCAGGACTTAGTGGAAATACATGTTGTTTGCTAAACAGCCTCTTCAGCTGTTTTCTTTCAATTCATCACCTCTTAGAATTCAGCCCCTGACTTTTCTACCAGCTAGGATTGCAGCAGCTGAATCCTGCCAGAATTGAACATTAAAGTACTATATCCAATGTGCGTGGCTATAACTTTAATAGTCATGAATATGAAAGGAGTACATGTTCTGCTTAGAATGGGGTTTTAACTCTGATTAAACTCTTAAAAATAGTGTTCTTATCATATTTCTTATGGATGTTTGGAGAGTCACAAATCATTTTAGACTAATATCAGAAAGAAAGTTCCTTTATTTATGTTTATGCCTTGTGGCTCAAATAAATGATAACAAATTCCATTTTTCAACTTAATTAATGCTCAAAGAGCAACAAAGAGGGCTGCCTAGCAATAGAGAATATGACATTTGACTCAGCAAATTGAAAAGTCATGATAAAAGGTGATTAATGTTATTGAAAAATGCAATTACCAGTTGGCATGAGGCAGGTTTGGGTCTTCGCTGATTGCCAAGGAAATGTGTGCTGTATATAGAAGGTACTTTATGTTGCTGGTGCTGGGTGAGCTGTAAATGTTTTATGACTTCTCTCACCTTAGAAAAACTGCAGTGCCAACCTGTCACAGGAGCACACTTAATTGCTCTTTGACAACATTTTCATTGTTCCCTGAATATGCACTGTGGCCCTCCTTGCCACCCCCACCCCTGCCCTCAGAGCTCTTGACATTAAAAGCTATTGATGGATGAGCTTGTTTGGGCTAATTTTGAATCCACTTGAACATTATGGGTTTGAAAGTTCAGTGCTGATGTAACCGAGTTCATGTCCTGAGGGAAGGGAGCGTGTTGGTGGAAGGGCAAAAAAAAAAAAAAAGAAAGAAATTCCAATGGGAAAAACTGGTGGAAAAGAGAAAAAGGGAGTGAAGAGAGACAGCAAGACTCAGCTAATGGTGGGAAAGGATCAGAAGCAGAGGGAAGATGGAAAATTAAATACAGTGTGTATGTGTGGGCATGTATTTGAGTCAGACTGGCTCGTTCCTGAAGCTGCGCATAGCAATGGATTTTCTTCTTGCCTGAAAAGTGGCTTTGTTAAGAAAATTGCTCTGTTTTGCAAGGAAAAATATGAGTTATACATGTGATGGGCTGAAAAAGCTGATGAACTTGACCCTGTGTTCCAGACCATGGAAACTTAGGTTTCCAACTTATTCAGTGAAATCCTCCCCTCCTTCTCCTCATCTTTTTCTCTCCACTCTCCTTGCTTAGACACCCAGGGACAACAGGATTAGTGCAGAAGTACAGCTCTGATGGACTTGGAAAAGGTAGTTTTCAACCTGAGGGAACTTGAAAAATGCCATCAGACACACGCTGGATTATATCAGGTCAACTGCTGTGTAAGGCTGAGCTGATCACTAATATACGCTGATAGACTGTCCACCCCTGCAAAATGCTCAGCACACCCTACAAAAGGGCTTGTGTGATCAAGCAAAGGAAGCTTGTAATGACTGACTCAGAAGAAGTTAAGATTACATAAAGCAATCTTACATTGCTTCCAGCATCTCTTCCAGAATATAAACTCTCTTTCATCACCGTTCAGAAATATTAATATCTGCTTAACTCATTGCATCACATCTGGATGGCTGACAACATATAATAGAGGTCAAGATGGATTGTATTTCTCGCTCTTCACTTCAGTGATCAGGAACTGGCTGGTGTAGATGAGGCATACTTATAAGATTATAATGGTAATTTGTAAGCCTTTGCTTGAAGCATTGCAACTGAGTCTGTTGTACAAATGAAGCTGATGGCTGCACTCCAAGTCTTTGATAAATCACTTTATTGCTGACCTAATGAGTTCTTCATGACAAGAAGATTTCTGCAGCGGCTCATTCAACAAGCTATTTTCTATACTGGTGGTCAGGATTGAAGAAATGGTCCCACGCAGAACAATTGGGAGGCATGCTACTTTGCAGAGATTAATTGGAGACTTGATTGGTCTAACTGTCGAACGCCAGATGTTTTCCCCTTTGTAAAAGATTTGCCAGGCAGTGGCTTAATTTAGATTTTCTTCATTAGCTGCTGACGTCATTGTGTTCCACCCTATTCAAATAATTGATAAGATTAATTTCTTTCCTTCCTCAGAGCCTCATTCTATCTTTCAATTAATCATAAAACCTTCATTTGAGAGAGCAGGGACAAAAATCTTAGAACTTCCTTCAAGAATTGATGTGAGGTAGGTAAGTGTGTGCACTCATCTGACATGTGGGAAACATCCACCAGAGGAACGTACTTCTAATCTCAGGAACAGTTCCTAACAATTGGGTGGAGTGCTAGTGAGCAGCTGGCTGATCCCACAGGAACAAGCGTAAGTCAGATCTTCTTCAAATACATTTGCAAAGGGAAATTCAGCCCTAGCTGGAAGTCGAGGTCCAAGTCTCTGTGGCACAGGAGCACTCAGAGTAGGACAGAACTGGGTGTTAGCCCGTGAATATATATAACTTGCTGTCCCATGCGTGTGGTAAGTTCCTCCCTCTCCCACTCGAAAGATGATATGACCCCCCCACCCCCGCCACTCCATGGCTAAAGCGCTGTTTTTCTTTAGTTCAGGGTATAACATCTCATGCTTTTATCTCTGGCAGCTGTGCAGCAGTGAAGATGGAGGCTGTGGAGCTGCATTGTGAACTGGCCACCAAGGGAGCAGATCATTTCACAGCTGCTTTTTGACTCCAGGTTGTTACTCATCCTATATATTGCCTCTTCTCCCCCCCCCCCCCCCCCCCCCCCTGCAGCGGGCAGCTAGTATCCAATAACAACTCTGAGACTGGGGTATATGCTTTCTTTTGGAGGAGCAGGGTGTATTGTGGAAGGTCTGGATCCAGGTGGCTCTCCAACAGAGGAGTGACACTACTGAGGGCCATGTCTATGGGAGGGAGGGGACCACCAGCCCCAAGGGACTTCTTGGCCTGTCACCCACCACTCATAAAACAACCCTCCTACAAGCGGGCCTGAAGGTGCGGGAACAGCTCAGCCCGTGATAACGCTACCAGGACTCTGTTCTTGAAGACACAAGTCTGAAGTGGCACATCAAGAGTGAAAACAATATGCTGTGTGTTGGGCTTTAACCATCTAGATATTGAAGCACTTAGCAAAAGGGGCTGGTGTCCTTTATCCCTAATTACAGAAGGGAAAACCGAGATAGGCAGCCTACACTGCATTTGAACTGCCAGCTGTTCTCTGTCGGTTCACCGTGCCTTTTCTCTTCGATTCTCTGAAACACTGGAGCCCGTTTTATTGCACTGAGACCTCCTTTAAGATGCTAGTGTTACATCCAAATGGAACTATCTGAGGTCTTTAGAAAAATGGTATGTTAGATGACTAATTATAATAAGGTGAGTAATAACTAATGCTTCTGGGCAAAGATGTACCTATAATACCTATCTTCACTACATTTACTAAAAATGAGAGGGGGAAAAAAGATAATTTTTGCCTGAGTTGGAACATTTTCCAGGTCAAGTCTCTTCTTATTTCACTGTTAATCTTGGAGTATTATAGACAGTCAGGGCTATGAAACTTCTGCAAGGTTGGACCTCAACTAATTAAAATGAAACCTTTTCTCTGCAGAGACTCCATGTCAATGTAGGGGTATTGGTCTACCTAGATTCATGAGACCCCACCAAAGTAACCTCACTATGCTGATTGCCTTGTGTGCAGCACAGTGGGGGCTTGCTCTCGCTCATTTGACTGGGGTGATGGAGTAAAGCGCTGCCCTGAAATTCCKGGTAGCTGTCAGCAGTCCCAACAGGCTCTGCTTAAACAAAAGGTAAAAATTGCTAGTTTAAACAGAGAACAAGATTTTCCCCCACCTCAGCCCTCTATACTGAATTTAAAAGTTGTTCTTCAAGATGAGAGCCCAGGGTGCCTGAAGCAACAAGCCTGACTTGTCCAGCAGTCTCAGGAGTGGCCCCATTTTTTGGCTGGGATGCTGAGCTTATCTGCCAACAGCAGAGACTTCTCCTGTATCTCCCATGCTCCTCACTTGGATTGCCAGCCCTGCTGTCACCCCTGAGAGCGGATGTTTCATTTGCTTTCTCTGCATCTTTGGGCCATAACTTTTTTGTGTTTCATTTTCCTTTTCTTCTCTTCCTCCAGGAAAATTCCCATGTTGGCCACGGTGGCCAAGATTTGGCTTTTCACAAACATTTTTTTTCTTCTTCTCCTAGGAATTTCCTTTCACTCTACAAAATCCTTTATTTCTCTATGGCAACCTTCAGSGCTCGGATGAAGAATGACAAGTCAATCACAAGTGCGCCTGGTGCTGCCAGATCCCTCAGGTACAGTCCGGGGTTTGCAGCCGTGCACATCAGTGGCCATGGGACTGAGCCCATCTGTCCCTTCTCTCCCCATCCTGCTCATCGTCCCTGCCTGGCGGCTTACTGCATCCATGGGCCACRTCTGTCCCCGTTAGCCCATGCTCCCCTGGAGTAGGAGGCACCACCTCTGTTTCTATAGTGGCCCTCTCTGTCCTGCTACATATATTGAGTAAATGCTATACATAACATACAAATGAGAAGGAAGCAAACCCTCTCGAACGCTGTAATTTGGCATTGCTCTGTTGACTTGTGACCCAAAACAGGCTAACAAGCTGGGTGTGTCAGAGGCAATAAGTGATGTGAACATATAAGATTCCTGGTTGTCGTTTAAAATCGTGAAGAGTTTAAAATACTCTGGCTTTGGYTGGTTTGCACAAGATGACCTGTTACCTTCACGTGCAGTAATGGAGGTGCCCTTGGTTGTTAAAGTTTTCTAATATCCACCATTTTAGGAAGTTCGTTCCAAAAGGATTCTCAAAACCATACGAGCACTTTCACTATCATGTAAACTGTGTGCTTTAAACAATTGTCTAAAAAAAGGTTTATTGATGTTGCAAGTAAGCTGAGGCTGCYGGGGCTGTTTTTTCAACGGCAGAAGTCAGACTATCAGAGTTCACACCAGTAGAGAAGGATTTAATTCAGTTATTTGTTCTACTTTCTTTCAAGGCTGACTTGTTCAGTTCATTTTCTTTGGGTTTAACCCTTTGCTAACTTAAGCGATGGTAATCAATGCTTTGCATCTGTATGTTCTTAATTGTACGTCGGCGGCCAATTGTAGGAGTGATATATTTGTTGTAATAGGTAGGAGAAGAAAGATGTGTGATATTCTTGGAATGGGGCGAGGGGGTGAGGAAAATTAGGCAACCAATTTAATTCCCTATTGAAAATCATGACGTGCGTTATCTCCCATCTCGCTGTGCCTGTGCAAAGCTATCAGCAGCTGTGATATCACAGCCGTCAATTCACACAACCTTGCAACTTATCATTAACAGGATTTCCTCTTCAGTTATTAAAGTAATAACAGGAGATACTCTGTGGAAAGCAACAGAATCCACAGCAATTGAAYGTACTGTTTCCCAGAGTTATAGCTCAGCTTTTCGGGCAAAAGGTATTAAGCACCACATGCTTAAACCTGCAATCACTCGCAGCTTCAAGGGCTGCATCTTGCCCAACGCAAGCTGGTTAAGTCCCTTGGTCTCAGCGCCGCCTTAGGCCACCCCGAGAGGCTGCCTCTGTCTTAGCTATTCCATGTTTTGTCATCTTGTCCTAGTGATCTTGTATGAACTTCAGTGATTCCTTTCCTTCTGTTTCCTACATGGAAAAAAAGTACTGCTGTCTTATCTATCAAATTTTTCAACAATACTGGGTGAACTGGGCCAGAATCTCAGCTGTACCTACCAGAACCTACTATAAATGATAAAGCAATAAAGAAAAAGGGTAGCAAACCTCACAGGTTGTCTTTTCTTACATTTCTACTGATATTTTCAAATTTTGAAAAACTTACTTTTCTCAGGACCATTTTATTTCTAAATCGAAATTTGACATTTTTGGTCCAGCTGCAGTTATATACATATATATATGTATATATATATATATTTATGTGTGTGTGTATCTATCTGTCTATCTTGTCCTATAGTAAACTGCTACATGTGTATATATAAAATTACATTTCAGCTCTGACTCACAGATTTATTTAGTGCCTCATAAATCCTGTTGCAGTTCTGGACATTTCGTCTTTTCTGCTGCTGTTTCTGGTGTAAAGCTGACAGATTAAACAGCAAAATTTTTCATTCGCTAGCTGCTGTAATCAACTAGCTATAAGAAGAGGTGGCAAAGTTATTTATATTGTTCAGAGAGAATAATTCTTTCCTCTCCTTCCACCTGGCAGAAAAAATGCTCTGGTAATGTAGAAGTTTAGAATTTCCTTTGGAAGTGACTCTAGTTGACTTACAAGACAAATGGATGCAGTTCACTTGTATTAAAAAAAAATGTTCTATAACCCTTCTATACAATGAAAATAATGGGTGTATGGTGTAAATATTCTGGAGTAAAAACTGCATCCATTAAAATTTGTGAAAGAAATATCTAAGGAAAATGATGTTACAATTGATTTCCCGACTGCTCTGGGGCTTTGTAGTCCATCAGCCAGCTGTCTTAGTGGTTCCTCTCTTGGTTTCTATTTCCAGCTTTCTCCAGGCTGATGCATCCCAGTGAATGGCCGTACACTGCAGCTTCCTAGCGTAGCGCTAAGTGGGGTGTTTCCATTGAAAGTATACATATTTACACACCAAGWTTGGACCTCTTCAATATCAGAGGTGGCGTTTCAGGGACCTTGACACTCCAGTGCTGAAATCCCTGGGTGGGCTGAGAGGTTCTCATGGAAATCAAGGAACTCACAGCTCTAACCGCATCTGTTCAGGAATCATCTTTATAGGGGAGAATYGACTGCTGATCTGACTCCTTGCACATGGAGTATTTTGGCCCCCGTTTGTTTGCTTGAAAGATGTTTTCCCCTTAAAAAGGGAATGAATGTTTCCCATAAATGTCTTGCCTTTTGTCGGTTTTCCCGCACCTTGAGAAACGCTCATCTTCATGTGCTTGTTTACTCATTTGGTGAAAAAGTATCTTTTCTTCCTCATCATCCTGTACGAATCTACAACAAAAATGAGGCATATAAGCCATCAGAGACATAGCTACAGGCAAGAAGCAAAGTGGGCTTAGTGACCTTGATGTGCATGCTGTAGTTGTTATGGCAACAGGCAAGTGAAATCACTGTTGCTAAGGCTTGGAGAAATAAGGCGATCTCCATCATTTAATAGTCATTATTCTCTAGTAACTTGATTTTGAGTTTGCTGCAAGCAAAACTGCAAAATGAGTCAGCAGATTCAAAATACTTATKAAAATATGAATGAGATGGGTTTTTTTTTTCTTTTCTGTCCCCATCCCTTCCCCCTCAGCCCTTCCAGTAATATTGCGAGGAGTAGCCATTGCAAGCACTGGGTGAATCGGGGAGATAACTCACAACAGTTTTTAGGAGCCAGGTTGCRACACTAAATGCAACCTTGAGGCAGGAGTGATGGATGCCACGTGCCGAACCCCTGCCAGGCCAGGAGGCAGCACAGCCTGGAGATGCCTTGCTTTCCCACCTGAGAACAGTGATTTGCAGCTTATATTTATGAATAGCCGATAATACTAGGAAGTTTAGGCCTTTTCCTTCCTGCTTTAGCTGGACTTATTTGCTTGCTGGAAAAGTACGGAGGTATCATACTTCTATGCTCATTTGACTGGAGCTAAGATTTTGCTGGTCCTCTCAGATGTTTGCGACTATTATTTCCTGCCCAGGAAAAGATGTAGAGTTAGACTGTGTGAAAAAGAATTCTTTTTGTTGGTGATTTTAACAGTTAAAAAAAAAGAAAGATAAAGACCCCTTTAAGAAATTCTAGTAAACCAAATATTGGATAATTGTTTTTTGATTAATTTTTTAAATTTTAAACAGTTTGSTGGGGTTTAGCAAAATTAAGAGAAACTGTAAAACTTCAAGAATCAAACAAGCATCTGAATTCAATGCCAATTTTCAATGAAAATGGCAAAAGACAGACATGAAGTCTTAATCTCAGTAACATTCATGGAAACTGAGTGCATGAAGTGGGAAACTGCAGCAAAATCACATTTTGCTGTGTAAATGAAGACCAACACATGATTGGCATATTGCTATTTCTGAATTCTTGCAGAGACCTGAAGTCAAACAGAAGATCATCTTCTTAGGGAAAGCAGGCTTTCCCTAAAATAACTGCACCCGATTACTGGCACGGTACAAAATCCCACAGAAATGTCATTGCAGCCTCGTGTGTCCTCTTCCGTGATTGTGAATTAGCGAGGATTCTTCCAAAGGCTAATTGCTCATCACCTTTGATTCCCAGTTAATTTCCAACAGGGCCAGATGTGAATTCACAGTTCAGGTCTCTATATTTTTCCAGAAGAAGCGGTGGCATTAGCAGCTGAAAGCAGTCATTACGTGTTTGTTCCAGCAGCAGACTGATTGCTCATCAGGTTGAGCAGATATCCCGTACAGCCTGAGCCGGGGCTCAGCGCTATACATATGTATTCTTGCTTGAAAAGGGACACAATCAGACCATTCGCGTATCCTGCCAAGATGCCTCTTGGTTTCAGATGCCCTGGGTGATTGCAAGGAAGGGTTTCTTCTGCGTTTGTATACATTGGCATTTATCAGGCTGTTCTCTATTGAAATCGGTGGCATTTCACTGAAATTTAGATGAAACTGGAATCGATCCCGAGGATGAAAGCTGGGCCTGCGGAGGACACTTGGTTTGGTGCCCTGAATTCATGTAGCTTTGAAAATGTGCCTGGCACATCTCCGTGGCGCTGGGCTGCAGGAATCGGGATGAGTGGTGGGATTTGCTAATGTCCTTAGGCATTGCCGCTGGCTCAGAGAAACAGCATTGGGCAGAAGACTTCCTTTGGCTGCTTAGCTGGGTTCCGTTAAGGTTGTTCTGCCAAACAAAAGATGTTTGAGCTGCTTTTTGGACAAGTAGTGTAGCTTTGTCACAGCTGTGTGTCCAGCAGGAATCCACTTCAGGCTCTGCCCTGTGCAAGCTGCCCGGGCTGGAGGTGGGTGGCTTTTCCTCTCGCTGGCAGATGCTGCTGCTCAGGGCTGAGCTGCCTCCTGACCGTGTGAGCCGTCCGCTAAAATCCTCCCATGGCCAAGAGTCCAGGGGCTGGGGAACCGAGCTGCCGTTCAGCTCACATAAACATCCAAGGCTCCTCTTACTTCCACTTTCATCTGTTTTTTTAAAACTCGAATCAGCTGATTGTTGATGGGGTCTAGAGCAACTATGTGTAATTAAAATATTCTCTAAAAAATAATTGATTAAATTAAATGGTTATTGAGAACATTGCTCTTAAACAGCCAAGCAGATAATTAAGCAAAGATTTGCATGAATATCCAGAATAGTGAAAACAATGACGGAAATTACCATTCTCCTTGATGTGAACTGCAATATGTTCCAGCTCACACTGAAGTAATCAGCCGTTTAGTAAGAAGGGGAATAGCTGCAAGAGATCTGTCCTGTCAGTGTATTGCTAAGTGATAAACAAGCTCACGTAGTGATGCCTCGGCGTGACCTACGCACATGTTTTCACTGCCTGTAGAGTTATGTGTGGGAATATGTGAGTCTGAAATGGCATGTGAGGGTGTCAGTTGCTTAAGAAAAAGAGGTTTTCTTTTTAAGGGAATGGAAATGTATTTCAGCTGAACTCTTGACTTGCTGAATTTTCTGTTTTCTGTTTTACTCTTTTAATCTTCGAAAACCCCTTTCCCTTCTTCTTCTCTATGCATCTTTCAGTGAGAAACCCCCAGCCAGTGTCTGTAGCAGGGATTGTGTTTTCCTGTTCAATAGTACCAGAACTGCTGTGTCTGAAGTTTTATGGCATTCTCTGATTTAGTGTTTTTTTTTTAATAATGTGTTGTGCTTGAGACCTACCTCTGTGATTGAAATGTCACTTGGAGTCAACGTGGCCACTTCTTGGGAGAGAGAGAGAGCAAGAAAGGTCAAGTTTTAAAAAAAGGAAACAAAGAAACAAAAAAACAGTGATGTCCAACTGCTTTGGAAAAGTTAGAGGTTTGTGTGAGTGCTTGTTCATACATTTACAGCCTGCCATCACCTTCCCTAATCCGTTGCCTTCTGCTGCACTTAAAAGATACTAGAAATTCTTACTTTCTAATTTCAAGCATTGTAACGTATAAGGACTACAATTAGTTGTTGTGCATGCTTATAATAAGAGGCAATCGTGGCTTGAAAAACCTTCTTCTTAACAGAAAAGGGAAATGGTAGTAAAAAGGACCTATCTCCCCCTTCCTGCTAGATAATTTGGGCTCTTGCAGGAAGTCTGTGGAGGTGGCGGAAGTTGAACCACCCGAGTTCTGGATCCCTTTGGCTTTCATGAGGAGTTTAGAATCGTTCTTTGAAAATGCAGTCGGATTGCAATAATGCAGTTTCCCTTTGAATATTTTTGGGAACTCCCCACTAAAGCTTCTGCGTTGTAGCCAACAAGAAAATCTGGCTGCAGCAACAGTCTATATTCTTAGTTATGCTCTGCATGTTTGTACATCTTTAGTCGACATCCTCGCTTAGTACCTCACTGTTTTTGTTGTCAGTATTGTTTTTGCTGTGTGAGGTGCTAGAAAGGACATCAGAGTCAAATAGAGATTTAATTTTAAAATTAGAATTGTTCTTGAAGTGTCAGAAGAATCCATATAAACCAAGCCTGTAGCAGTTTCCAATCGTCAGCAACTGCCAACACTTCTCTCTGCAACCTCAGTTAATAGTGTCCTGTAAAGGCTCTTGTAGAAAGCTCGTGGCACTTGGGAGTAGTTCAACTGCCTTCTCTCTGCCATTTGCCAGAAAGACTCTGGGTTATTTTACTTGTTTACCAGGGTTTCAGATTACAGACAGCATAAAACACAAGAATGGCATAAAACAGTTATTTTATTTTAATTATTTGGTGTCTTAGATTACAGAAGGATGATGCCTGTGTTGATCTCCATTTCCTGAAAGATACTGGCAGCATTGCGGGGGGGACAAATGCTCTATTTACCACTTCAGCAATAAGCATGTTCCAGCCTCTGGGCTTCACCTCTGCCTGAAAGTATCTGCGACTGGGGCTGGAGCTGTAGTCAAACCTTCTGCATCATTCAGTCTGAGGCTTGAAATAGTCAYGGAGGATGTCAGTTTGTACCAACCATCATACGGCCCAGAGGTGAAATTGTCTCTCTCCRTTTGCAAATAAGTGTAAATGTCACAGGAGCGATTAATGAAAGAGATGTATTGTTTTATATGCAAAGAAGATAACAGAAAGAGGTAATAGATGCTGAAGAATATGGATTTCTGTAGGACCAGCAAGATTTACACTATAGTTCCCTGAGTAGAGCTTTTGATGTGAAGATTCAAACAAAGAGGGAAGGAGGAATTGTCTCCTGCTCCCTTGCGTAGGATTAAGAGGATGAGGATGAGACAGCGAATCCTCTCCCACTCYTCCTGATACACATGGGCAAGATGCTCCCGAAAGCATTGAACAGAAAGAAGGGACCATTTCTCCCTTTCTGCTGGCGGTGCGGTGCATCAGCCCTGAGACCTTGACTCTGCCTTACACCAAGCAAAGGCACCGAGGGCTTCAGGAGACCACTTGAACATCACAGTTACCGTGTTAATCTAAACAACCTAAAAATTGCTACCCTGTTTATATAGCCTTCCATTGGCAGAGTGCTTCTTAGCCTCAGACCCTGGGTTCTTTGGAGAATTGTCCATTGAAAAATGTTTGCAGTGTTGGCAATCATGTTAGCGGTGAGTAATCAATCAACTCCGCTTGTGTAAACACACAGAGAGCAACCGATTACTTGCAGCTCTGCTAACGACTGCAGTGCCAGCAGGCCCCAGGGCTTTAGGGCTCTAAATGGACTAAAAACTCATGGTTCCTATTCGGATCCAGTCACCTTTCATCCTACTCAAAAAGTTAAAAATAAATGAGCTTGCTGGTACTAGGATGCTTATAAAAATAACCCTCTTTAATACAATTCATAAGCTTGCTCCTGTGAATAACTTGCTGTGTGTTAAGGGGAAAGGATGATGCTGTTTTCTTGTATTTTTGTGGTTATTATGATGTCTTCTTCAGCGTCTATCATCTGTGCCAAACCTGACCCTCAATTACATGCTATGAAGTGAGGAAAGAGCAGTTTTACATTTGCATAACTGGTGCAGGAAATGCTAATGACATTATGAAACCTTGACCTGTGCTCGTTCATGAGTAGAGATTATCCCTACTGTGCCAGGTTTATCCATAACATGATTGCACTGGAAGTATTCTGCAAAATTCAAGGGGAATTTTCAGGGAGAAAGAACACTTCTGGTAAATTTTGCTCAAAGGTCTGAAAACTCAATTTGCCCAATTTCTCTCTTGCCTGGTCATCCTCTGGGATGGTGACATTGTATTGAGTTTGGAAGAAAAGGGCATGTGCATCATTCCTTTTCATAAGAGGAAAGGTTGAGGTTTTCCAAGGAATCAGGTATGTTAATATTGTTGTAACCATGGCAGATAGCAGACTTGTTGGCTACTTTTTTAACAGTTCTAACATAGTTAAGTCCATTCTGTGTGGCACTGGCAGTATGGAGGTAAAGCAGCTTCATAGGGCTGCATGTATTCTTCCAACGGGGAGAAAATAATTTGCTTTTTAAATAGCTGCCAATATTTAAAATGACACAACTGTTTTGAAGACAAACTTCAAGCAAATCTTCCAGCCTCCATTAAAGTTCATTCTGAATCGAGTGCCTGCTCAAAGCAGATATATCTTCACTGCACGGTAGTTTGGGTTTTGCCTCTAATCTCTTTCTCCTCTGAACACCAAATGTTTCCCTCTGATTCTGGTGTGCTTTGAACCTGAGTTGATTTGGTGCACGGGACATGGGCTGGATTCACTGCAAGCATCGTACTCAAGACTGACACTTGATGGCTTGCTACGTTCCCTTCATGTTCCCAGAAGGGGACACAAGATTCCCCCTATTAAATCCRTGAGGATTCAGAAAGCAGCTCTTCTCCCTGCAGCCTGGTCCTAGCTCTGTCCTGAACACACGTGCACATGGACACAGCCGCAGTCCTGGCGTGCTCGGGTCTGCAGTACGCTTACTCGTGTAGGGAAACCCCACCTTGAAGGGGGCTTGTGCTGTGAATATCCCAGCGGCAAATGGGGGTGCCTTGGGCTCTGGCAGCAGCAGGACCCCCTTGTACCTATTTCTCTTTCTCTCCCCTCCCCACAAATTGCTGATCCATCTTCCCATTGGGCCGTTTTTACTTGTAGCCTCTTGTCATCAGCTAATATTATTTTTAAGAATGAGCCCTGAAATTCTCAGTGTGAATGTATTGCGTGTTGGTTATGGCTAAGCTGGTATGTTTTTTGTTGGGTTAAATTCAAAATACTTTTCATTGCTGCTTCAATTAGCATGGTGTGTTAATACTGACATCCCAATGACTAAGCACAGTTGGAGTTTAACTGATTTAATTTAAATGTCTTATGGCAATGGAATTATCCAGGGTAAATCCAAACCCTGTGGCACTTTGACCAATGCTTTCTTGGTTTTGAATGCAAAATTAACTTATCAAAGAGCTTGTCAACATCCAGACATTTTAGCATCTTTAGTTCCTTTAATGTTTTTTAAAACATTTCATTGCTGAAATAAACATACAAAGAGTATCACAGCTCCTGTATCTAAAAGGACTTTAATTTTACATGCTTGGGGAGTGATTCGACCGTTCTTATCAAGGCTGGATAATGACTCATTCCTCCAAGATTACGATAAAGCTACTCAGCCAGAGCATAGGAGCGAAAAACAGATCCAGAGGGCAATGTGGAAAAAAAATAAAAATCTCTTCTCTATCTTGAAATCAGCCAGAGATTTAGGAAACCATTTTTGTTATGTTGTGAGTGCTTTATGGCTTTGGACTTTTCCCTGCAATAGGCTCCACTGTGTTAACATTGGGGTTTTAGTGTAAATCACCCTCAGAGCAGGCTGTAAATATACACAGGGACGCAGTGAGAGGATGCTCTGGAGAAAAGTACAGCTAAGCACCAAATATCTGAAAAATGCCATCAAGGCGGTCAGTGAAATGCTGGAAGAAGGACTCAGCCCATCGGCAGGGGGGCATGGGGATCCTGGCGTCTGGCTCAGGCGCTGCTGGACTAGGTGTCCAGCTCTGTGCTGTGTCCTGTGGGTTTTGTACCTCGGTTTCCTGGGCTCTGAGGCACCAGTTGTGTATGTGTGAGAGATGGCAGCGGACAGGCTTTGGCTTCCATATTGGTCAGAAACACTWGTGAAAACATGCTATTTTGGATAAGAAACCTCACTCACTGCTGAAGCAGATCTCAGGGGTGTCTGTAACCCAGAGTCGATCTGCTTTATCAGCTGCTCTCGCAGAAGATGCTACCTCTCCCTATGCAACTTGTGTCTCTGTATAAGAAAAGCATGTTTCTGTCAGGTGTTAACAGGCAAGAGTTTGCTGTCACGTTGTGAGATACTAGCCAGAACAAGGCCCCAGGTTTTTCCTATGAGATAAACCAGCGAACGTCAGCAATCGGTGTGTGTAACGGGGGAGACATGCAAGCTGGCCTTGCTACCTTGCTGCAAGCACTGCTAGTACCTTGTCTCAGTCAGCATCCCGCAGCGAGGGAACAGCAAAAGCACTGCTCTGGGAAAAGAAAACCCAGCACAGATAATATTTAAGTTACTTTATTGGTCATGTTTCACAGCACATTTTTAACAGCACCCTTGGTGTTCATGCATACATCTTTTAAATGAGCATTTCTCCTTGGCTGCTCTTCCTCAGGGCATGGGGGAACGGTAATGCCCCATCAAGAAAGTATGTTGATGGTAAGTGTGATGATGGCTTCTTTGGGGACCAACCCTTGCTCCTCTAGTGCTGTCCTGGAACAAGAAAAGAGCAGCTATGATTTCATCCGGGAATCGCCCTGGATTTGGGGGAACTAGAGCCCCCATCACCGCATGTGAGCTCTTGGACAGCATCCAGGTACCACCTGAACCAGCTTGCCATATGACAGAGAGCTTTTAAAGGTGCAGTGGCTACGGCTCTCACCAGTCAATTTATTCCTTAATGACGGAGCATATTGCTGGTAAAGTCTGAAAGTCTTAAAATTACAGTCATTCTTTAATTGAAACTTGAGTTGTATACTTGAAAGGTTAGTCTGCTGTTTTATGGCTGGCTAGTTTATCTTTTAATTAACTGCCCATCAAACCTCTTTGATCTGAGGAACAAGGGCTCATGAGATGCAGAGTCACCGCTCTGCCCAGGTAATTCTCAGTAATCCAGATTGTCTCACTCTGCAGCCTTGAGGTAATTTGAATTGAGTCTGCGGGTTGCTGTTGGGCTCCTGTCTCTGCTGAACTTGTTGATTTGCATTCTGAGAGGGTCTCAGAGGAGATAATGGGATTTGTGAGGAAAGTTGATTTTACCTTGTTATCTAGTCGGGGAATAACGTCAGCCTCTGAATGAGAGAATGCAGGATAATTACTCAGCCAGGTGGAAGATAGCAGGGGAACGGGGGAGGCACAGCTGCTTAGCCTGACCAGCCCCGGATTGTCCCCTGTTATAAAAAGGCCATCACAGGGTTTCTTTAAGCTTTCTCTGAAGCCAGGAAACGAGGGAAAATAAACCCCTAGATTGCTGGCCCTGCTTTGCAAAAATCACAAGCACCATCTCAGGAAGCCATGAAAAGCTTTGAATACATGAAATAAAATTCAGATAGCTTCGAGTTTCTTTTGAACGTATTTTCTGAAGCTTTTGGACTCCTAGGTCCACATTTAAAGCTTCTTCTGGCACCCTAAGAAGCAGTAATTTTTTTTTTTGCCTTGAAGTGAAGGGTGACTCACTGCAGCAGTTGCTGGTTTGGAGGCACTGGGCACTGCGTTAATGTGCGTCTCACAGTCTTTACTTTGAGCTCCCCTCCCCTCTGATTTTGGCGCATTTACTGTGTATGTGCCTGTTGCATGCCCCTGGGTGGGATGCTGCTGGGAAGCCCGGGTATCCTGGGGTAGCCTCTGGGGATGGAGCAAAGAGGCAGCAAGGAGAAGCGAAGGCTCTGGGTTATGAGTACATGCAGCAGAAGAGAGGAAAAGAAGAGGAAGAGCCACCTCTTGCAGGGTCCTGGGTGCTAGGAAAGGGGGGCAGTGGGAAGCAAGTTAGAGGCTGAGGACTTCCCACCAGCTGTGGTCTCTCTCCGGCAGCTCTGAGTTGTTCAGTGCTCTGCCCCGTCTATGCCCTCCTTCCTCCTCCTTTTGGCCAGATGTTTCTGATGCCGGCATGATGCTGATTCCCCTCCCCTACCTGATGTACTTTCTTCTGACATATCCTCTACTGTGCTTCTAGCAGTTCCCAGGAAATGCCATCCCTTTCTCTTCAGCCATCATGTTTTCCCAGCTTGAGAACCACTTCATAAAAATGTATATGAGACAGCAGAGCCCAAAACAAGCTTAGGCAGTGACTATTTATACACACAAATATGTGAGCCTGCATGCCAAGCTGCTCTACAGAAACATGTCTATTTTTAAAAAGTAGCTGTCTTATTTACTCATTTCTTGGAATAACATCTTTCTCCACTGGAGCACTGCACCCTCCTGGCATAGTGGGCCCAGGTCTCTCTCTTGGAGAAATCACTCTGAAAGTCCTACAACAAAAGCAATTTAGGTACCTTGCAAACCTTAGTGCACGTCATTTAACATATATCACTGAACCAGAAAGTTTGATAAATGGTTAATCCATGCATGCTTCCACCTAACCGTACTGCTTGTGGTGGTGATACCTAACAAGCTTGACTTCTGCTACAGCCCTATATGTTTTTGTGTGTTGCTTGTAACATTCCCTTAATACTACGTCTTTTAAGAAACAACCTGAGTGTCTTGACCACAGAGCAAATTAACAAATAGCTTTGTTCATCCTGAAACAACCAAGGTTTTGTGGGGGATTTCTGCTTTTGTTTGCATGTGTAGTGGCTACTGGATCTTTCTCAACCTCTCAGAGGTATACTCGTGTTTTGCTTGCCCTCAAGAACTTCCTGGTGGGGCCACAGGGATGACAGCAATGGTCACTTATGTGAAGAACTGATTAAAAAGGCAAGCATTTGAGGAAAAAAGAAATCTGTCAGTGTTTTGGGAAAACAAACACCTGCCCCCTACTCCATAAAGCTGCTAATAACACCCTGGTTAATAGAATATCTGAGCACATTCCTAATGGGTTACTTGACTCTGAAGTATGAGTACATACTAGGCAATCTTTTTTCAGGTTAGCAGCCCAGCTCAGCAAGGCTGAAATCCAGAGTAGCCCCTATTGACTAAAAGATGAAGACAGACATAAAACTAGACCACCCTTTCCCCAAATACTTGTTCTTTAATCAGTTTCATCCTGCTAACCTGTCATGAAGAATTAATTAAAATTATTAGAGGAAATGTGTGCTTGGGCAGGAGCAACAAGATAAAACTTTAACACTTTTTATTAGTAACAACAGAAAAGTATTTTGACAGTGAATTTGTTGTCAGGCTCTAATTATTTATAACGTGGTGGATGCAAGACGAATAGCAGATATTTGTGATTTCAAAAAAAAGCTTTTGTTCACATATGCTAGTTTTATCCCTGAACCACATTATATGTATAAGCATTTGCAAAGCATAAGTTACCCTATAGTCAGTATACTTTCCACTATAGTTAAAACTTTATTGTATTGGTTAATCTTGGAATTATCTAAGATCATTCATATGTGATACTATCACCAGAGGCTCAGCTGTTGGCTAGTATCTTGAAAAACAGGATCTGAGTTCACTAATGTCTTATAAGGATCTAGGGTGCTAAAACCTCCTTTTTGTATAGATCAGAGGTATTTCAAACTCAACTCACTCACCAACTCCAAAGATAACTGTTCTTACTACTCCTTTAACAGGAACTTTATGCCCTTTTGTGCATGAAAGCAAACACATCGGAGATCTTAACTGGTTTCTACCGTACAAAGTGTTCTTGCGTACATTTTGCAGAAGCCCACAAACTTTTTGATTAGGCCTCAAAAAGCCTCACTCGTGTCTCTTTGTAGACTTTCATTAGATACTAGATGAACAAACATTGTCATTTAGTCAGCACCTCTAGCACAATCATGAGCACAAAATATACTAATATTCCTCCCAATGGGAAGTAGGAATAAAAGCAAAAGTTCTTCTTCTAAAGTGTTAAAACTTGTAGCTAGTCTAGGAAAACAAATTAATTATGTTCTCCCTGACCTTTCCCATCTTTTCATTTCAGAGCAGGGAAACTGAGCCTTGAAGAGCTTCATGGTAGCAGGGTATAAGTACTCTCCGTGCTGTAGCTTTTCTTTGTGAACTCAAATATTAAAAGCTGTTTGTGATTGTTTCTGGTATTAAATGTTAGAGTGACATCTATAAATAAATTTAACTTTGTCCCATAGTTATCAACTTTTAAGGTATACTCTGCCAAACTCCATGTACCAATTTTGACCTGTCAATTAGCATCCATGATGCAGCCACACAAAAAGCGTCCAGCATAAACAAAATCAATTCTATTGATTCCAAAGGAACGTTCACTTGAGAGATAGCTCACAAAGTCCTGAAAAGCATGATTTCAGTAATAAATGTTTTTACAGTTGGGAATCTTTTCTTCAAGAATGCTCTGTATGATGTTATTGTGATCTGAGCTGAACCTTGTCAAGACTAATGTGTTTAACCACCACCTTTCATATAAGATAGCTGTAAGAGACAGTGACCATCTGCTCCTGCCCCTCAAAAAAAATGACAAAATGGGTCTTGCTCAGGATTTTGAAAGCCCAGAGCCTGGGTGGATACTCTTTTGTGAGGTGGGATATGTGCATATTTGCAGAAACAAGAGAGAGAGAGCCACTGAGCCTGGAAAAGGGCAGTACCCCTCTGGGGTGTAATGTTAAAGGGAGCCTAGAAAAAGCTTTGGAGCTGTGAGAAAGGGATAATTTCTAGTGGTCTGATCCTAGTTTTCTTTTCTAAGAAAGTTAGACTTTATGCAATCATCACTGCAGTGGAGCTACCTAACCCATCAACTTCCCTTTAAATGAAATAACCCGATGAAATGAAATAAGGGTCTGAATTCTGGCTAATTGCTCAGGCCAGAAGTACTAGCAATGCCAGTGGTTTCTGTTTCAGTATCCGCCCATCAGTCTTGCCTGTTCAATCACCAAACTCTCCTGTCCTGTAGAAAGATGTTAAGAACCAAGGAAGACAGCAAATGTCATCACATATTTTTCCATGCAGGTGGGGCAGTGCCAGAGCCCACTGCTGCTGCGCACAAGGGAATGCTCTGTATTGCAAATGCACCTGCAGATACATGTGCCGGAGCTGAGGAGACCCGCAGTGTGGGCTCCAGGAGCAAAGGGCCACCTCCCTCAGTGCCCTCTATGGACGCTTGCCTCCTGCYGTGGACAACTGTGCTTCCTAGGATGTCCTTCATGGGTTTAAACTAACAATTCCCAGCAYGTCAGATGTTAACAGAGGGAAGTAGTCCCTCCTCTCATCTCTTGCCTGAACTGGTTTGAGGATTTGGCCTTGCAGCTCTTTCCCTGGTAACTACATTTGGCTTTACGGATTATGCATTGTAAAAGCACTGATTTTTTGTCATGAGCATTACATTTCTAGTCCAGCATATAGGTTTTCTGTATGCAACAAATTCTTCCTTTCATAAATACTATGCTGGTCCACTGGCACAATCAAATGAAGTGTCTAGTATAGAAGGAGCAAAGTACCTTTGAGGACACCTGTCTTTATCCACTGATGAGAGAAGGAACCTTTTGACAGGTCAGTTAGGCCTAACTTTGAGATGACCAAAGGCAGGTGAGATGAGTAACAACCACATAATAAAAATGTTGTGGTATTGCTTCTGCTGTCAGTCTGCCCTAATCCTAACTTTTTGCACAGCTACTGCAGCACTAGGGTCCTTTATGCCAGTAACCTGTCCCCAGGAATAGGCACATATAAATTCTGTGGTGCGTGGTGAACAGAGCCCTATTTAAGGGCTAACTCACCCAGAATGGAGATTTCTTTGTAGACTTCACTAGTTAAGGGTGGCTGGCCCTCTTCAAAGGTTGACCTATCTTTGGCACATCATAAATGCTTTCCTTTATCAAGGAAAAGCTGTCAGCTGTAGATACTTACTGATTTTTAAATGAGCTGACCTCAGAGAAGGAGGGTCTTACATTTCTTTTAGGAAGCGTCCTTATAAATTCAAATCACTCAGAAGAGTTATAAATACCCAAATTCACCCCCCATCTGAAAGGCCTGAGCAGTGGAAGGGGAGGCTCCCATCTTGTCCTCAGTTCCTCTGGAGACTGCTGGATCCTCCGTGATCTTTGCTATGAAAAATAACATGGCATCATTTGTATTTAAGAGATGCATTTGGAATGAAGCCCAGGAAACCCCCAAGCTCCCCTAGTCAAATGCTTGTCCACTTTTTCACAGATTCGGTGTTCTGTGAAAATGCTTGCTTTTTTTTTGTKGTTTATCCTACGCCTTCTTTTCCTAATTAGCTCTGCACTGTGCAAATTTCAGTCTGTCGTGTTGTGAGAGACAACCGAGATGGTGTGTTACACTGCAAAGGCAGTGGCTGCAGCAGTCGGAGGGGGGTGATGGCATAGTGGAATAGCTGTACAGGCTCTGCTTTGATTAGCAGCAGGGCTTAATTGCAATTAGCTGACATGGTGCCGAATGCAATTTGGCCTGGTCTAAGCAGAACAGTCAGCATCATGTCAGCTAGCTCAGCTCTTCACACATGATCACATCCCTAATGAAGACTAGCCCTTGGTGGACATCTGTCATGAAATTCTCCATCCTTCTCTCCTGCTTCTCTTAGGTGCTGTGTTAGACAAAATCATTATAAATGGAGCATGAGTACAGATATTAGTTTATCTGTCTGTCTTTTCTAAGGCTCAAGGCACTTGGGTTGTGCTGCGCTTAGTAAAAAGCCGAGCTCCTTAGTATAGGAGGAAAATGAGCTTGGGGCAGTATTAGGGGCTCTCCCTGCAGCTGAAAGATCATCTAGTCTGTCTGTCTGCTGCATCAGGGCAGAGTATACCAGTGCCATTCCTGGTGGGTGGTTGTTCACCTTCTTCCTCATCTTCATGGAAAGGGACTCTTTGCTAGTTGACCTTAGGTGAGATTTTTTATCATTGAAACCCTGCTGCTCTGAGATGATGGCTTCTGCTTCTGATTTTTGGAAAACAGCTGCGCTAGCTTTTTTTCCTCACTGCTTTCTTTTGTTTCTGCCTTTTATGTAGGCTTTCTACCCTTAGACTCTATAGTCAGCTTTACTAGTTCAAATTTGTAAAGGTACTTAGATCTTGAAAAAATATTAGAGTTAGGTGCCTTTTGAAAATATTGCTACACTTCTGCCTTTTCCTTTAAGCATTTAACTACTGTCAAATGTTTGGCCCTCAAATCATACCTTTAAAACTAGTTTGAGCTCAGATGTAGCCTTTCTATAATCTAAAGTCCGTGCCCCACATTTTGGCAAATCAATCATTGCTATTCCTGTTTCGGAGCTATGGAACAGGCTGTCAACTGATATTAATCAATCTTTGTCATTGCCCGTTTCCAAAAGTCATTAGCATGCTCAGCCTCACATTATATTCTCCAGCAGAAAAATAACACATTGTCAACTGTATTTTGTTATGAGTTACTACACAAGCGACCTTATTGATTGCACATATGTAATAGAGGTCTGTATTTATTGAGAACCTTCAAGTTTTTGTGCTTGCCTTTATTGTATTTCCACTTTCTCTCTCTCTTTTTTTTTTATGTTACTTTGTTTTCCTTAACGGGCAAAACAGCTGTTTCCAAGGAAATTAAGATAGCTGAGAAGCTGGTATAAGCGTTATAAGTAAATGAAGATATCAAGTATGTTTGACTGTTGGAACACTAGGAAATGATTAATGACCCTTTAACACATTAAAGGAAAAAAAAGTCTGCCAACACATAGCTATTTCTGTTGTCACATAGTAACACTTTAAATTCTCACGATTGCAGCCACAGTGGATTTCGCATGTGTGAAAATCTTTCTTCTTAGCCATCAAGGCTTTTCAGATGGATTTCTTTTTCTACTTACTCCTCACTAGGCTTGAAAAAATCTGGCTGTAAGAAGTTGCCTCCTTTCTCCGTATCTTTTTTCTGTCTTCTAAGAAGAACAATTCAGTTTAAAAAGGCCTTTGTGCCATATTGCTTTGTTGCCTTTGTCTTTGTTCTTTCTAAATACTGAGGGAAAGATCTGGTGTGTCCTCTGGGGCTCGATCCGGGTTGTCAGATGCTGTTGTCTCCAGAATGACGTGGTGGAGTCCACGCTGGTGCTGTGACGGCCCGACCCTTCCCGGGTGCTGCAGCGACAACTCAGCTTCCACTGCACTCCAGCAAAGCCTCCATCACCCTCGGATCCTCCTGAGCAGCTCAGCAAGCTTCACGATCGTGTGGGCTCCTCCCATCATCATTCTCCCATGCCTGCACACCCTGCCAAGAGGTTTAATAAGGAAAACTTTCATGGGCTTATGTGCACAAAGCCAGTCCGGTTCTGATGAAAGATCTGAGAACTCGGAAGATGGAGTTGTGCAGGAACCTTTGCAAGGACTGATGATTAATGGGTATTTCTTCACCATCAGCTGAACATGGAAACTTTAACAGTGTTTAAACTTAAAACATTGCACTAATAAGGACCATCCAGGATCAGCAAATCCAATCCCCTGTAGCCTTAAGAAAGCACACCATAAAATCCCTTTAAGAATGGATCAATCTTCATATTAAAACTACCTCTTCCAAAGCTGAATCAGAATTTGGTCAAGCCCATGATGATTATAAACATGTTTCTAACTTCTAGACTAAATTCATTCTGGCCAACAATAATAGTTCTTGCTGTTTCTTCTGCCTTCTTAGTGTGTGTATCATAGTCCCATTCCCACTGTAGGCTGGGACCTAGTGTGCCCTTGTGAAAAATATGAACACTTGGTGTAGACAGTGGAACACAAGATGGAATTTCTGGTGGATTTTTTTTTTTAACTTCATTGAGTAAAAAACTCACCCTACTTAATAAGTAGGTATCTTCATTGCCTTCCATTTCTGGGTTGCCTTAAGGTATAGCCTCAGGAAAAATAYGTTGCAGATTCCAGTCCTGAACCGATGAATGCTTCTATTATGGTGGTAAGTTCAGCATCTGAAACCAACTCTTAGAGTTATTGCTAGCTGGAGACAGCAGCAGGTAAGTGGAAGCGTTCCAGGACATTGCTGCTGAATAACCCTTTATAACAGCTGAGGATCCACAAACCCCCACAGTACAGGTTGCGATGTCAAGATACCCTCAATTGGAAAAGAAAATATTACGTTAGTCAGGGCTTCAACAGTCCTCCAATATGTCATGAGCTTTATTGGGACTAAACCTCAGCCAGGTAGGTCACTCTCTGCTGTATTCTCRTCCAATACTATATTTTGCTTTAACTGGTTTATCAGAAGAATCAATCTCCCTGATATAATAAGGGTTCTGGTAACTCTGGAAGGAATATCTGCTTCTGGCTGGTGGACAAAGAAGAATGCAGAAGTTATAAATTAGTTCACACAAGGACACCTTAAACTCTGCCCGGTAAAAGTTTCACAACATAATTTGTCTGTCTTTCCTGGGAAGTTTTATTATGAATACTTCGCAGCAGATGTCAACACTGAAATGTCAAGTTTCCTGGTCAAAATACTTGTGTCATCTTCTCTTATCTAGATTTTATTTAGAAAARTGATTGCGGGAATTTCTGACATACCGGATCCTGCCCACATCAGTGACAATACCAGATAATTGCCAGCAAACCACTTAGTACATTTTAATAATGTCTGAAGAGCTTCCCAGATCTGCAGCCAGATCTCTCCCTAACATAAACACTTTTAATATTTAATTTGGGTGATGGCAAGGAAGACTGCTGTCCTCCAAGCCAGCTGCAAAATCCTGGGCAGGTCTCACAACCACTGGGACGAACGGCAGGTGGTAATGACCTGCCTTGACTGGAAGGGAGGAGTCCGTGCCGGTATCTCCTGTTAGCTTTGGCTGTCATAGCTAGAGGGGTATGAAGAGCTGGATTTTGAACCTACTTTAGAGGTTTTTTTCCTGCAGCTTTGTCCTGTAGCAAATGAGCCTGATCCTGTTTTGGGCAGTGGAAGCTGGGGAAGCTCCTAGCTTCAATGATTACATACTTCATACGCCATTGATTGAAGTGCTCTTTCAGTCCTTCCCCTTTCTGAATGAATGTTTGTCCCCTGGAGGCTCCTACAAAGGACCCAGGGACAAAGAATTCAACTTAAGAAAACATTTGAACACGTCCACATAGGGAACTTTGCTCTGCCCAGCAGTTAAGCACGTACTTAAGCACATTAGAGGCCATGGCATTAGAACACATAGAGGTATAATGCCTGAGTGTGTAGCTGGATAAGGATGGACTGTTCTGAAAATCATTTCTGAAATGATGCTGGATGTTCATGACAGTTATCTTGGCACCTGTTTTCTATACATCTTTTTTTTCTGTCTTCTATGGTCTATCCAAGTAATCTATTAAACAGCAATAACCAAGACAGTTATAATCAGTAATATGCCAGAAATGGCACTTTTTCCTTGTGCTATTATCAGTTTTCCTTTCTTCTTGGTGAGTACCATTCTTTCTTCCTCCAGTAACCTTCAAATGAATTTCTGCCTGAATGTTATGGTTACTGCATTGCATCCACTGATTTTTTAAAATAAGTTTTTTAAATGCCCATCTCTGACAGGTAATAAGTGCTGTCCAAGGCAGTATTGTTAAATAGTGCTATGAAATCAGACCTGATCTATGTTCCTTTTGCAGATGAAAGAGATAATATGTGCAGCCATTTGAAGGGTGTCATAACAGTGCAAGGTGCTGCTTTCTAAACAAAATATCACGCGGGAGGTGGCAGTGCAGGGAGCGTGATGGTGCAAGTTTCTTGCAAACTGTAAGGACATATTTATTCCCCATATTTTATTGGAGACTGCATGGAGGAAAAACCTCCAGCCCCTAACATGCTTTTGCCCATGATTACTGTGCTGGCTGTAATTATTTCTAGGTAAAACATTAATCATGACAAATCGATTTTTTTCTGCATGGGATATGTGACTCCAAAGTAACTAAATTTTAACAGGGCATTAATTACATGCTGATCCCTGACCATAATTCACATTAACCAGTGCTTTAAGAAGGTTTAACACATCCTGTGTGAGGCAACGTGTTTCTTAATAGTGCGGTTTCCCATTTGTTATCTTTTCCATTGTTACTCTACCTTGAACGGTGGTTATATTACTATTTTCCTCTTGATATTTTTAGTTTTGATGCCACCGTTCTTGCCCATCTTTCTAATTTCCCCACCTTGAGTGAATCAATTGCCTGYGCTGTGCAGGTCTCCCGTGGAACAAGCATGATGAGAAATGGAAACGGTCCAACCTCTTGGAATAAAATACCATGGACGTCGCTTCCCAACCGACGGGGGAAAGCTGGTTTTGTAGAGTGCCCCTCCCTCCAATTAAAACCAAAAAAAATCATCTAACAGCAAAGGCCCCTCATGTAAGGAAGCACAAGAGGGCAGCATTAGGTTGGGTTGAGGCGCAGAAGGGTGCTATTAGCATGGGAACACTTCATGGCTGATTAATTTAGCCTAATGTTTAGACGAGTCTGCTAGGGAAATGGCAGGGGAAAGCTTGCTCTTTCCCAGCACGGGCTGAGGGAAGAGGCAGCAGGACAGGGCATTTCGGGGCACGAGTCCATGCACCGAGCTGCACGGGAGCCTGCGGGGACTTTCAGCAACGACCCGGCTGCGCTGTGCATCGAGCTTCCCGCTCCTGCCCCAGCAGCATTAGCGCCTTCGTGGCTTTTTTTTAATCTATGCATGAAAACAGCCACAAGTATGTGAAACGGGGCAGAGCTAAAAGTGTCCTGCCAAGGAGAGGAGAGATGGGGAGAGGAATCTCTYCACAAAACAAGCACCGCGTAGTCAGCGGGGTATCTGCGGCTTTCACAGCACCGTCCTGTTTCACCAGCAGCCCTCCGGCCTCTGAGGCTCCTTTGTGAGCCTCTGATTTCTCGTGAATTATCTGAGAGTGTGAGTTATCTCTAACTTCTTTCCTGTTTTCGAGGAAGCATGACTTTAAAAGCACTGGTTGTATGCGAAACTGTGGTAGTTAATTTTGAACCATGTACACTGCGGGCACGAAGTCAGGGTTGAGCAGAGACATACATAATTCATTCGTGCCTGGAGGCAGGTTTCTTTTGTGCTGTCTGGTTTTCTGGTGTTTGTATCATGCCCGAGAATGGACTCAAGGCATGGACATAAGCACAGTGCTCCAGTCCTGAAACGGAGGCCACCGCAGGGCTCGTCGGCGCTTGCTGCTGTCTCAGCTAAACCAGCCAGACTCAGCTGGTGCAAAGTCCTGGGAGATCCCACCGCAGGCTCAAAGCCGCCAGCACCATTTTTTGACGTACACAAAAGACCTTGTTTTAATAGGAATTAATTAGCAGTTTAAATACTTGCAGGGTAGGAAATCCCCCGTGGGGCATACTCGTTAAGGTTTCTTTACGCATTACCTCCCAGGAGGACGCAGACTTTCCCTCGCTTTCCAGCATCGCTTGCTGCTTCAGCAGTAACTGCAGTAATTGTATTGCAGCCGCAAAGGACTGCAACGCCAACCATAAAATGCTCATCCATTCCCCTGTGTTAGATAAGATTGTGATGGCCCATAATTTATCAAAGACTCTGAGGTTATGGTGTCACATAGTCATGCCTAGGGTGCCTTTAAGCAATGAGGAGGTGATAATGTCAGTGTAACCACACATCCTGTTTGCATTATTTATTGCGCTCATAAATGACAAATTCATATTTTAAAATGGCTGAGACGTTTATCTGCTGTCCTAAAAAGCCGAATTATGAATGTAGCATAATCTTATCTCCAGGGCAGACGTTCCCTTTTATTATTGGCATTTAATAAGAGAATATGTAATTAAAGAAAAGTAATTAGCCTATTTCTAGGAACTTTGTATCTTGAATAAACAGGCAACTTATGCAGATTTAAGCTTGCTTCCGGGAATCCTGTCTGCAGAAGACGCCTTCTGAGACAGGTGGCCTGCATTATAACAAGGGAGAAGACTTCGTGTGAATGTCTCCGAAACGTTACAGCAGAGTTGCGTTCTCTTTAGGGGTTTTAATTTGGGGGACATTTTCCAAAGGGGTAATTCCTCCTCCTGGGGGTGGGAATCAGGCAGAGGCTGAGAGGGAAGGACTCCCGCTGGCATTGCTTTACTGCAGATACAGCAGTCCTGGCAATTTGGGGGCCACTCACAACTGGGGCGAGTGGGGTGGTGGGGACAGGAATCCCATGCACTTTTCCTCGTCTAGTAGCAGTCGCCAAAGACCCAAGGTGGCCAACCAGCAGAAGCAGCTAAGGAGTTAAATGTCGCTAAGTCACCCCACAAGCAGCCCTCAGCACTCGCGCTGTGGGCTGGCTCTGCTCCGACCCACGCGCTGTGCGTGGTGTGTGGCTCTCCCGCGCTGCGCTGGCTGCAGGGTGGGATGCCTGGCTGGAAGTCGCTCTGCCTYGCGTAGCAGGAGAGGGCAATCTCAAAAAAAAAAAAAAATCCTATGAGTCCTCCACCGCTATTCCACGTTTCCGCCTTTTGAAAACTTGTTTTTAAAAGTCCCCGTAAACCTCTTCATCTTTCAAAAGCAGAACACATTGCGGAGGCTAGAGCGGATCCAGAAAGACGACAGACGCAAGCAGCAGCAAGGAAAAGTCCAAGCAGGGCTGTGGGTGCCGGGGGGACCGCACCTCGAGCAGAGCGAGGATGGGGAGCGGGCGCGGGCTGGAAGCCGCAGGGCAGCCGTGCAGCGCCTGCCCCGGGTACAGCTCTGTGCTGTACTCATGGTGCTGCCACGCAGAGCAGCCTTTTGTGCAGTTTACCATAGGGATTCAAGGAAACAATATTTAAGAATAAATGCAAATTTTGAGCATGTTAGAAGGCTATCCTGACAGCTGATGGGCCACTATGCTGCTACTCCAAAAGCGGTCTTTAACTGCTTGCCCTCTGCAAAGTGACRCCAATACGAGTGTGTCTGATTTTGTAAAACGTGCTTTTTTCTGTGGGCGTTCGAGCTGCTTTGGGCTGCGCAATCATGAGACCCAAGCTGCAGCTCCCGCTTTGCTGTCATAGCCAGAATCCGTAATCATTGCTTGAGAGGAGCCTGGGAAGTGAAAATTGAGCCCTGGTGTGGCTCTGGGTGACAGCCCACCTTGCCTTCCTCCACCAGCAGCCACAGTGTCTGCTGCCAGGAGGCTGCTACTCAGTGACTGCCAGCATCCGACCTCTCCACTGGGTAGCCCAGCAGGTAAGGAAGGCTGTGCCTGTGATTTAAACGAGATGCTATCTCATCTGAGATTCACAATCCTACCATAAGGTTAATTACTTTTCCTTAAATAAATATGGCAAAGAAATCTTCCATTTTTTTKCTTTAGTATACTGACATAAAGTTCACAGAAAGGAGAACTGATTTGGGTTTGCACTTAACAATTCCACTACTATGCCCATAAAATACCAGCCCYGTACTGACATATAAATATAAAACCTAGTGGAAGTGCAGATAAACTGGATAGCTGATGAAGCGATAGGATGGTCAGCAAAAGATTCATTTATTCAGAGGAACGGCCCTATCAGCAAACCATTTCTCATGTACATAAAGCCTTGCTTTGCAAGGTGGCCACGGCAGGATGGAGATGCCATAAAGTTTGGATAAGCAGGGGCATAACCATCCGGAGGTTTTGGTGTTCACTGGGGCTGACCTAAGCCCCAGCCTCGGGCACTTGGAGCGGTGGAACAAGGCGACGTCCCACGACTTCCTTGGAGCCCCGCAGCCACGGTGAATGGGGCACTTTTATGCACTGTGGCAGCTGCCATGGGGCTTTGCAGTGACATAATGGGACTGAGCATAAATATGAGTCCTTATACTATTTCTGGAGACAGCGTCAGAGCTACTTGACACCTTATCAGTTCACAGYATATCTCCTTTCAAAACGCTCCTCTTGAACTGGGAGCTTTGCATGTCAAATCACACTGAAATGCTTTCAGAGTAGCTATCATGCACTTCAGACATCCAACGCTGCTCCTGACATCTCGTTCAGTTTGAGCTGATCCCCTGCAGTGCTGCATTTCTGGCTATTTGTTTGGACTTTTTGTAAATGAGGGGATTGCTGCAGCTTTAATACTAGATAACAGCGTCTCCGCTGCCAGCTCTGGAGACCCTCTCCACCCAGTCGTCTCCGTYGGAAGGTCCCTGAGCAGGAAATCAGACCCCGAGTCAGTGGCTGGCGTTCCAGCGCAGCTGCAGGAACAGCCTCCTGCTTTGCCAAAATATAAAAAAAAGGGAAGGAGATTCGTTTTCTGCAGTGAGCTCATACGCTGAGAATGGGCTGCGGAGGCTCATTGCTAACATATGCAGCGCTAGACTATACAAAGGCAGGGCTGGGGGGGTCCGCGGCTCGCCCAGCCCGTTTGCCTGCAATTGCAAACAACAAAGCAGGGGACGTTTACAGGGGGGTGACAACAGTGATTGCATCTCCTYGGGCTGCCAAGAGATCAGACACATACTGGCCAAATGTTAACACTGAAGATTTTTTAAACCAGGCACGATGCTTTGAAGTTTTTTCTGAGCACCGAGTGTGTTTTTTTAAGGACTAAAATACACTTTGTTTGAGCGTTGTGTTGTCATTGCAGCATCCGGCCCTGCCGTAGGATATGCCTCTGTCCCAGAATAGAAGGCGTATTTTTTTTTTGCAGGGACCAAGTTTCTGAATGAGTGAAACATCAAGCAGTTGCCATAAAAATGCTCTTGTCCATCTAGATTTGGGTGACTATTTGACACGGTCTATATTGGCTGAAGATTAAAGGGCAGAGGAAGAGACTGCGGGTCTGGCTGTTGCTTCCTTCCCCCTTGTCCTGGCAAAACAAAGCAAAGACAAACGTGATCTTCTGCCCCGCGCGTTGGACGGAAGCAATTGGAGGCTGGGAAGCAGACGAGCTGGGGGAGCGACGCTGGGGTTCGCGGCTCCTACAAGCAGGGCAGGGCTGAATCCGGCCCTGCTGTGTAGCTGCTCTTGGCACGAGGGTGTGCTAGACTCCGTAAATGCTCCTTTGAGGTTCCTTCCTAGCCTTTTTTGACCCTACGGATCCACAAGCATCGCTCCCCTCCCTCTGGGGCTCAGCCCAGAAGGAACCCACACTTCTCCAGTGCTTCAGAAACCTTCTTGCAGAGGTATTGCTGGGCTCATCCTCGTCCACATTATTTTTCCTCCAGATGGCTGGAGGGGACACGAGCGCTGGGGATGCCGGGAGCCGCCAGCCCATCCCGGCAGCCAGCCACTGCTGCAGTTTGGGAGCCAGGCTGCGGCGAAGCCAGGAGTAAGGACACATGGACGTGTGAAAACCTAGACATGGTTTATATCCAAAGGTCAGACAGAATCAATATGCTCCCACAGAGCAAATTGCATCTAATCAGTGTTTTCTGGTGGAAAATTTCTGACAAGCTCAAAACCTAAGGGTGGGTTTATTTGCAAGTGCCTGGTGAGTGATAAGCAGGTGATTTAGTACATTTATTTTGCACTGGAAAAAGAAATATATTAAGGCTAGTGTGTGTTTTGTTTTTTTTTTTATGTGTGATGCAGGGAATGGTGACTGCCCAGCAGGTCATGGCAGAAGCTGTGTCTGCTCTACTTCTGGGGCAATTGTGTTTTTACTACTGGAGATGGCGAAAAATAACCACTGTTAATTAGAGTTGGGGAAATGCCAGTTCTTGATTTGGAATAAAACCGAAAGTGCTGGCAATTTTTAGGGAAAGCTTTTCATCACAAAGCAGTGGGGATTCGCAAATCACTGGATCACAAATCTAGTGATGCTTGCAGATAACCGTAATAAACCCCCTTAGCTATGTGGGAAAAAATGTTTCTTTTTTAGCATGCTGTATTCAGCTCCTTCTAGGTAAAGAAGACAAACATTTAGCAGCAGCAGAAAAGCCTTTCCTTGCTTTTGTTCTGTACCGTGTATGCTATCACAAACTGCTGTTTGTACAGTAAGCTGAAGAACACATCTGTAGCAAGAGGGGCTTGGAGATTCAGAACTTTCATCTTGTCCTGAATCTGGTCAAAATATTCTACATTAAAAAAAATGAAGCATAAAAAAATCACTGTTATGCATATAAAACCACTACAGAAATTGCTATTTGTACATAAATACGTAAAATCGAACCAGAGCCAAGAGGACACATTTCAACCGTATGGAAATACAATGATTTGCTCACCCCCAGATGAAGGCAGTGTGTTGAAGCTGGCGTGTTCACACAAAATGTGTCAATATGGTCAAATCGGCAGTTTCTGCTGAAAAGAAAGAAAGACAAAAGATTTCCAGTGGGAACTTTTTGCCCAGCTCTGACCCCCACCGCGTGCCCTCCCGGAGCAGCAGACGCAAGGAAACGCTGGTGGTGCCACCGCGGCCGGCTGCACACTTAGATCTGATTAATCACATCAGGGAGAGCTGGGAAAACAGCCATTAGTCCATCTCTTTACCCCGGCAAGACTGTTTGCTGTAATTGGGAGGGACAGCCCAAAACTTGGCCCCAGGGCCCTTCCTGGGCAGGAAGCCCCTCAGCCAGGCTCCCCGAGCGGACGATCCGCCCCGAAACCCCTGGGAGGGGCAGAAAAGGGAATGGGACATCCCCTTTCCCTACGTCTTTCCCGGCCGCCCGTGATCAAAGTCTGGCCAGGTCCCCAAGGTGGGCGTCAGACTGCTGGTCCCTGCACCCCGGTGACTGCAGCAGCCATTCTTCAGCCACCGCAAAACGTCTTTGGGACAGGTGCCTCTGTTTTGTGGGAAAAGAGGTCCTCAACACATGCCTTGAAGTGTGCTGTTGCTCGATAAATCTAATTTTTTCCCAAATTTACTGTAGAACACCGTCTCTTCAGAAGGGTGTGTTTACTTTCCTTCTGGCAGCGACCCAGCAACGAGATGCTACAGCTGCAGAGGATTGTAAATGCAGCGTATTAAATTATTGCTGCTCCTTCAGCTGACATGTAGAACAGAAGCTATAACTGATCTGTTTTTCCATGGAAATCTATTGCATTTGAGCATATCTAATTGCATAAGGCTCATCTRTACGCAGTGACTGTTGTCCTGCTGCCTCTCCATCACTTTGGGATTGCATTGTGGTGCCTCAGTGTGCTCAGAGCATATGTCCTTATACAGCCATGCATTTATCCCAAGTGCTGTATGTTTGCTGTGACCTTCTCACTCATCTCCCCCTAGTCTTGCCTATCAAAAAATCAAAAATAAAAGCAGCTCCTCCAGTCTCCATCGGACTCTCAGCTCTCAGTTTTGTTGTAGGCCTTAGAAAACTCAGCTGCTCTCTCTCTTGTTTCAGCCACATGCCAGGCCACTGATTGCTTTCTGCACAGAGCACCCTCTCGTCTCCCAATTACCACCACTGTTGGAGCATCAATAAGTTGATGATTTTATGTTGTTTGAATAAAGATTGATCATTAGAAATATTAATAATGACTGCTTGACTTTATAATTAGCCATGTACCTATATTGCCTTCAGGAGCTGTTAATCTTCAATAAACACGTTCCAAATAATCCATTTATATTTAAATACATCGACGTGCAATAGCTATCTTAATCAATCTAAATTAAACTCCTATTTAGGAGCCTCTGCTTTGCCACTTGTAATTTTTCTTAAGCTAAGAGCAGCTGGGTTTGGTGGACCACAGAGTTTGCTTGGGATTTGGAGCTCTTGGAGGCAGAATAGGCATTTTTCTGCTCCCCTTGCAGCATCTCCATCACCTACGTGGAAATTCAGATCGTTCTAATGTGACAGTAGCTTTAGAGACACAGAGATTTGTTGAGAGCATTCTCTCACCTGAATGACTTAAAGGATGTCTCCAGTAGTGGTTAAGATTTCTTGGATCTGAGATTTTTAACTTTCATTTTTTCATCCATAAAATTAAAAACAATCTGCTAATATTTATAATAGCTTCCTTTCTTTAAGTTTTTTGGTCATTTTATTGATTTATTAAGGTAAAGGCTCTCCATGCTCATTGCCACACTTGAACAAATTCCAGGTAATAGGGGTATGAGTGAGTTTCACTTTAGTTGATGAAAAAGTGCAAATGAGATAATTGAGGAGAGCTGGGAACTATGAGCTGTGTTTGCACTGCAAAGCTTGGGTCCTCTCAGCCTCAAGCAAGTGAGTTTCATGGTTCAGTTCCCCACCTGTAAAATGGAGATTAAAATTTTTTAGGACCCTGAAGCTTCAGGATTCTAATAATTTACCTATTTGGGGTAAATATTTGAATGTGTCTGAGCAAGGAACTGTGGATTGTGTCTGCTAAAATCAGTTACCATGTTTATCAGGAAAAGAAATTGCATTTTTGTGCCTTTCTGGGCTGTTATCTTCAGTCATCCATTGGTTATTTGTGTGGATATCAAAGCGAAGAACATATTGTTTCCATAGATGAGAGGACCAGTCCTCAGCTGGTGAACACATTGCATAACACTAGGAGAGTCACAGGAGGTGAGGATCACAGCAATCAGCTTCTCTGTCTCTCTTTTTTTGATTTTTTTACCTTCTTTGAGTTTTTTTTTCACTAGCAAAAGAGAGATGCTCTGTTTATTGTTGGTGACCGAGCACAGCCAAAACCTTAGGAAATTATTCCTCCTGAAAGGACTAAAGTAGGTGTGAGTATCTCTACAGTAAGCAAGGACTTCTAAACYCCACCAGTAAGTGTCTGAAGATGCTGAAAGTACTCTTGAACTGTTTTGCAATATGTTTTTATCCCAAGAAGCTCATATCAAAGCAATAGCAAAAAACCCCTCTCTTGCTTCAGATTGATTTTATTTCTCTGTATCTTCTCCTTCATGAAAACAAATAAACAAAATAATAAAAAACAACTCAGGATGCAAATCAAGATTACTAAAATCCTGCGGAGCCCTGAGGCTGGGGGGGAGGCTGGGTGTGCTGCACATTGTGCTGGGTGTGTTTCCCACAGTCTCTGCCCCAAGGCGTTCACTAAGAGACAAGCTTGAAAAAACAGAGGAAAGAGAAATGGAAATATCAAAATGGATATGGTTTGCAACTGGAAGGTCAGCATTGCCTGAGACCCGGGTTAGGTTATATGAGATAGCAGGAGACCTGGAATACATTGCTTTATTGATCTACAGGTGTCTTCCAGCAGGAGCCAGGAGGTTTGTTCAACTGCTGTGTCCTAGACGTTGACTCTTGGTAAGGGAAAACCCACCAGAGAGATTGGAGCTTGGTCCTTCCCCAATACCAGTTGAGGTGCTGTGCTGGGAAGTGCTCCTAAGTGCTGCAAGAGAGGCGGAGACCAGCAGAGAGGGATCCCACAGCATGAGAGGGCTTGAGGGGCCGCTGGCGAGGAGCGGGGAAACCTGCCAAACCCAGGCTGCGATGGAGGGAAAGAGGCTGTGTGGGGCTTCGTTAACCTAGGAAGCCGTTAAAGGTTGCTGAACAAAAGGACTTGTCCTGCAACGGTACAGTAGGCAGGGAGAGACTGGGTTTGTCTGAGGGCATTTCAGCCAGTTCTGAGGCTTTTTTCCACTTTAAAAGTTTCTTTGTTCTAGTTTGTGCTTCCATAAAACTGGATTACAGTGTTTCTGGACTCCCTTGGGTGTTTTGTATGGGCGCTGAAGAGGAGGGGTGGACCGAGGCTGAGATGAGACCCCATCACACATCAGAAAGCCTCATCCAGCACTGTCCAGTAAACTTCAAACCTCCCATAGCCGTGACTGACATCTACAAACAGTGCAGTGTGCCACAGCAAAAGAGCAGAAAGGCATCAACAGTTTTATATGGTTTATACATTTTATATGTACAGGGAATTTGTTAGGTGAGAACAGCCACGTGCCGTAAGAAGTGGAAAAATCCCAGTAGTCCTGCCAAATTTAGCTGTGGAGAAAAGGCTAAGAATAATACATATTTTTTTACAGTTTTGACCATTAGCTGCTTCTACTTCAATTCTTCATCTCATGGGGTTTTGTTCGGTAAAACCTTTTGGTGTTGCCTTTCCATTTTCCCCTGTCATCCTTCCTTTCCAAAGGACTGTTGTTATCTGCCCTTAATGTCCGGAGTCATTCGGGTGACGTGTGTTTTTACTTCAAAAAATTCCACCGCCTTTGCCAAAGGATAGATCACATCCTATTTAAAGTCAACACAAAGACTTCAATGAGCCCCGAACTGCACCTGAAATTGTGCCTTCCATTCATGTTTCTCAGTATGATATTTGCCTCTTAGCAACCGCCATTTGCAGGCAGTGTTACAGTAATGTTAACCTCTTGCTTGTGGATAGCTGCCGGCATCCCGGTGTGTCCCACCAAGCTTTGCAAAGCGTCGTGCAGTGACAACTCACGCCGCTCACTGTAGGCGCTTTTCAGGTGAGCAGCATCACGCAACACTTCAAAAAGCAAAGGAAAGTACTGTCCTGCAGAGGCTAATAGGGGAACTGAGGATGTCGTTGGGTGGACAGATACCCCAGGTCTGACGAGAGTACCCAAAGAGTGTTTGAAGATCACCTGTGATCTTACTGCCCATATATCCTGGGCCAGCAGGGAAGCTCCATCTCAGAGCTGTACTCTGCACATCAGCTCATCCAGGCACTGTCTTCCAGTTCTGCTCTTTGATGCCTTTTTCTTCCTTTAATTACAGCAATTCATCACAATCTTTGCCAGTTTATCCTTGCTAATACACCAGGATGGTCACCAGGATGGTGAATGTCTTTTTTTTTTTTTTTCCAGATAGGGGGAGGGTGAAATTTGCATACTGAGAGCAGTGATTTTTTCCTTAAGGACCTTACAAATGCTCTCAGCTGAGTGAAGTCTTCTGGGTTATTTTGGCTCCCTTCCACCTCCTTCTTTTCTGTTTTTTGGATGCCCATTCCATAGATGTAATTCCTGTGGTGCCTCCCTAGGTTGTCTTGAGAGTTTTTTTCTCTTGCTGGTATGCAGAATATTTTCACAGGCACCCTGATCCTCAAAGCAGAATTCAAACCCGGACTGCACTTCTTCCTTCACTTCCATCTCCCAAGTGAATTGTAGATACAGTTTTTTTGTACAGAAAATACCATTCATTGTCTAGAATTAATTTCTATCCCCCAGCGGTTGGAACGATTACTTCTGGTCTATAAAAACAAGCAAACCAGAAAAGCAACAAAAAATGTGTCATGTCTATCTGTGCACAATGCTGCTTCTGAAAATGATGGTATACTTAGCTATGTTTAATACTCCGAAGAGAAGTCAAACTGCATAAATAATGGGATTGTTTTGGGGAACTTGACATCTTCTCTTCAGCTCTATGAGGAGAGACTTGGGCAGTGTTTGAAGGGGGCTGGAGAATCAGCAGTGTTCATGCCACTCAGCTGCCTGCCGTTCCTGAGGGCTGTTCGTGGCTCAGAGCAGCCTGGTCTCCTCGGTCCTTCTCTAAGGGCCTCACGATAACAAAAGTCTTGCAGAGTCTCAATGAATAACCTCCATGCTAATGTGTCCTATCTGAAAGCTGCCGGTGGCCCTTCCTTGTTTGTTAGGCACTAATTTAAGATCGGGAGGACTTGTTGCTTGTAATATTTGTGGGGTGGTTCAAGGTTATTTAGCTGTGGTTTATCATGAGGTTCTCGGCTTTCATTGAAGGAGGGGAAAGAAGTAAATATTTAGGCCACACGATTCCAGAGAGGAGCCTGAAAATGCAAAGCCACAGGGCCAAAATTCAGAAGGCAGATTACAACTCTTCAGCCTTTAAAATGGTGTTTTAGTTATTATTTAGATGTCATGCTCTTTTTAATGACCTCCTGAATTTCTAGAGCCTGGAGCAATTTAACTTGGAGAATCGTAATTTTAAGCTGCAGCACATCTTTGGAATCTTCCCTGGTTTATCTGAGAAGGAAATGGCTGGACTAGTGAGCTACATATATACCTTGCTAAATGTGTGTGTGTGTGTGTGTGTGTGTGTGTGTGTGTGTGCGCGCGCGCGCGTGCATTTAGCACACCCATTTTAGTTTAATTGCATCTGTTTTGCAAACTGGATGGTATACAAAGATCATGGCTGCAATCCAAGAAGATGAGTTTGACAAATGGCACAAATATATTGTGAATTTTACTGGTGCCCAGCAACAGCCTCAATATCTGGATCATATAAAAACAGCTATTTAACAGCAACTGTTTTTTTTTCCCACAGCAATTAAGAACCTATGAAAGTTGAAAGATGATGAGCATCACATAATTGGCTTGTGCAGAGTTTAATGAGATACTTGCTTGGTAGATATAATATTCTCTTTCTTGAAAATAGAAAGAATAAGTGATGATAATATTTATAGGCGAATTTTATCTTTTTCCTGTCAAGGAGTCTTCATCAACAAACTACATTTCAAAAAAAAAAAAAAGTACTCACTTTTGAAATGCAGCTTTTTTACTACCGTGTAGTGTTTGTATCGTGGTGGTGCCCAAAAGACCCAATCCGAGATTTCAAGCATCTCTCAATCTCCYGAATTGCTGGATGCTCAGGTCAGGCTATAGTGAAATTCCAGGTGTCTCCAAAGGCGCCCTGGTCTCTGAACCCATCCCAGAAGGGGGCCCCGACGGCCGCGGGAGCAACGCAAGGGGCATCTGCTGTGGCTCTTTGGTCTGAGGATGACGACCGACCACAGCGCGTGGGCTGGGCGCTGYGCCCCTTGTCCGCCCTGCGAGGCAAAGCCTGCCATAATGCGCCATGAAGCAACAGAAGCAATTTCAGGGTTGTTTGGCAGCTTCTTTTAGCGGTTTCTTTTAGCTACGTGCACAGCTATTTACTGTGCTTTCTCGTCAAAGTAGGCTGGAGGCTCTGCAGCGCTCGCTGTTCGTACCAGGGCAGTGGGTAAGCGTGCGTGTCTCGGGGAGTGAGTCAGCTACAAGATGCCTCCCAACAAATAAAGTTTTTCTTCAAAGCTTTGTTCTTTACTCCGGTTGTACACAAGCTTTAACAAAAGAGACCCAAACAGTTTCCTATGCAGACAAAAAAAATATCCTGTTTGGGCTATGCTCCCAACTGTCCACGTTTGGACGTGAAGCAGGACACCTTGGAGCCTCCGTGCCTGCCGGGGCAGAGCGAGCAGGAGGTTTGGGGCACTGCTGGGCTCAGGAGCTGCCTCTCCACCCTGCTGCCGGCGGGATGCCCCCCCCGGACCGCACGCTGTACACCACCTCCAGTGCCACCGGCCGGCTGCACAGCACAGCTCTAGCAAAGGCACCGTTTTGGGAGCCTCCCTGGAATCTGAAACTGCCTTAAGAATTGCAGTCACTGCCCATTGCCTCGTTTTATTTCCACAGCTTTACTTAAAATTTCTTTTGGGGGTTTTGTGGAAGGGGATGCCACACATTTTCTGCAGTAATTCCAGACCCTACTGATGTGACCACTGGAGAGCCATGGCCGTTTTGGCCGCAGCATGTGCCGTGTGCGTGCGGCCTGACCGACTGACAACACGGGCTGGGCAATGCACTCGCATAGCAAGAGCTCTTGGGCACTTCAGCTGATGTGCACTGCAATACTAATGCAACTGCAAGTAAAATAATATGAAGATATATATTGATATTTCAATTACTTTTTAAATGGTACTTGCCAAGATCTCCAGGCCTGACTTGGGCATGAAAATATAGATTGCATCTGATTCTGAGAACACATCATTCTGTCTGTTCAATGGATATAATAGCTTGTACTTCCATCCCTGGGTAATTGCCTCTGCTTTTAAGAGTGACCCTAAATTGTATTTACACAATAAATTAATATTATCTTCTTATGGAGAGAGGCTTGCTCAAAGGAACCTGCTTAAGTGTAATTCTCCTCGCTTTTCCATGGTTTCAGTCATAAATAAGTAGCTCTGAGTGCTCATGGGACACTCCAAGGTCTTCTCACAAGTGGTTTCTTTTATAGCTTTTTTATGACTGGGGTGTTGAGGAACTAACAGTTTGAAACGGAATGAGTGGTGGTTGTAAATACGTCTCTGAATGTAGATACATCTTCATTTTTTTTCAAGGAAATCAGGTGATGGCAGAAAGGGGATTCCTGAAGAACCTTTTGAAGGCAAAGGTGACTTCTTTTCAACAACATATTAATGGGCATCATGAGGACAGCGGCTGTGACTGCAAGGCAAGTTTCTTTATTTAAGGAGAAAGCACTCATACTTATTACCTGGGAAAATCTTAAAGGCACAAGATGTTTCTCATGTAGTACAAAATACTACTGCATTGTTTTGTGAAGCATATGCTTGGATAGGATTTTTCTCTAAACAAAATGAAGGGGAACATTGCATGCCAGATGTCTTCTTAAACATACTTGCTTAAGGTCATGTTAATTCATTTGTGTTCAAAGCAATTTCACTTACTGGATTAAGGATTATTTTTTCACTGAGACTGAATAAAGGATGCATGTCTCAAAAAGCAATACATGAAGTCTTTTAATGTTAGTTTGAATGGAAATTGTCTTCTCTTCTCAAAGGAAGTCAAATGAAATAAAGCACTAGGACTATTCTTGACCTGTCCCTCCGTGAAGAATAGGAACGCAGGAGAACAGAGCGTGGTTACACCTCTGTCGATGCATTGTTAAAGCGAGACTAGAATAGTGCTTTCCACATCTTGGAAAGGATGTTGTGAAACTGGAAAGGATGCCGGAAAGAGCCATCGTAACGATACAAGGACAGGAAAATGTGTCGTATGGTGTGAGACTCACAGAGGTCAATCTGCTTAGCTTATCAGAAAGGGACTTCAGCACTGATTTGATTACAGGGCACACACATCCTCACAAAGAATGAATAGTAGGTATACAGGTACTAGTCCATCCAGTGGATAAAGGCATAGTGTGAACCTATGGCTGGCAGTTAAAGCTAGACCCATTTACATTTTAAATAAGGCAGACATTTTTGCTAATGGCAGGATTAACCACCAAGAAAAGCAAATGCAACTCAAAGTCCCGAGAGAGGTAGTAAAAGGTCCGTCTTTTGAAGCCTACAAATCATGGCAATGATTTTCTTAAAAAAAAGCGCTCTAAAGCAAGCACAGGCAAGGTGCTGGGCCCTCTCTAATGCAGTGACCGGGTGCAGATCCAAGGCCAGAGGGACATGTCCCGGAGGAGGTGAGCGCAGAGGCGGCCGGCTCAGCCGCAGGGACGGCTACAGCAGAGGGTGCTCTGAGCTCGCGTTGGCGGGGCCACCCGCAGCCTTCGGCTCCAGCTCCGGCTCCTCCTCGGGCCAGATTTCCCCTGCAAGCTGTCCCCCGAAAGCTAATCCGGCTCGTGGAGACGGACACACGTTTTGGGGGCAAGCTTGTGGAGCTGCCGCGCCTGCAGACGAAATCACGGCACAAAAATGGAAGCTGCTGCTCCCTGGTTTTTGGCTGGGCAGCTGTAGTGACTCTGCGTGTACGATTCCCACAGCCGGCAGCTATGCAAATGCGGCTCGCACGATAGCTAACTAACTAATAGAATTAACCCAGTGGGAAGACAGAAGCAATATTCTGGTAATCCGTCCTCCGCAGTCCTTTCCTCACCACCCTGTTGGTAAAAGACATTCCCATATCAAAGTTCTGCTGGGACTTCTTATCAAAATAATCCACTTCAGAATAACTTATCATTTATGTTTCCTCTTCCCCTTTCTTTCTCTTTTTCTCTGTTTTTTTTTTTTAACTTTTTAACTTTTCTCACTGAAAAAGCAAAGAAAGAAGGGAGGAATATGGGAAACAAAATACACTAATCATTTCCCAGGGTTTTTTTTTAAAGAAAAAATTGGAAAACTTTCAAAATCCCTGAAGCACTACTTGTGAAAAATCTCCCATTTCAAAATAAGGCCGGTATCTGGTTTGAGGGAGAGGTCTTTCAGCACACTCGAGCTAGTTCTCTTAGCCATTTTAAAAGACTCTGTTAACATTCAAGCTAGGGATGGAATATCACCTCCTGCCTGAAGGAGAAAGGGGAGCAAGTGTGGATGGAGCAGCAAAGGAGCATGTGGGAAGAAAATCATTGCTTATTTTCTCTTCCAGAAACACCCATCCTGGAACATGGATAATGGATGGATGAGGGAGAAGGGATCCTTGTAACAGCCCCAGCTGCCACAGGGCCTGTGGACAAATGCAATGGACTGGGCAGACAGAGAAATGACTCTGCTACAGCTGGATTTTGTGGCTTGGGGATTTGGTAACCGTTGAACTGTGGTTTAATAATCGTTTTGGGTTCCCTGCCCCTAAAAATCTGCAAGGAAAGACTTGCTATTTGCTCTCTGACATTTTGTTTGCTAGACGACTGTTCTTAAAATGCTGTGGCTTAACGATAAAATATTGCTTATGCATAAAACATCGTTGATGCTCAGTTGGGTCCTGAGTTGACCTCTGCCTAGCACCCAGATTTTTCAGCGTCTTATTCTATCTGTCTCATAAGACATGCTATTCCCCCTGCCCTAAATACAGCACAGAGCTTCTTCCACAGTACACATACCTAATTTGTAGCTAATACTCTCATTGTGGCTACTTTAATAACAGCATACTTTTTTTTTCTAAATGAGATGCACATGTGGCTCCTAAGTCAGCATTTTTCTGTTTCAGATCAAACATTTTTTTCAAGATGCTACACCATACATAATTTTCTATAATCTTTTCTGTTGATTTCATTCTTAGCCTTCACCAAAACAGTGCTAGAGCAATTGAGGAGCAGACTGTGACCTATCCTGCTGAGAAGAAAAGGGCATAAGGCATCTACTTGCACCATTGTACTGATCTTCTGCTTTGTGGGTAATAGCCTCAGCTTAAGGGAATTGTATTAGCTAAAATATTCTGTTTCCTAGCTCTTTTCTCCCCTGCATCAGTTATTCTCCTAAAGCTCCTAGAAAACATCACTCCCATGGGGGCCACAGAGTTGCTAGGTGGTACCACCTCGTCCTTCCAGGATGGGGTGGAAGTTCAGAAGAAGACCAGGACATTCTTGCAAAGTCACATCAATAATTTCAATAAGCATGAGCCCAAATCTTAAAAGCAAACGAAGTTACAGCTCAACCAGCTGGAGCTGAAAGAGGTCGTGGATCAGTTCCAGAAGGACTGGCACGTTTTGATGTTTGTGGAACATCCTTGTGTTTGTTACCAGGACGAACTGCTGGGACAAGACCGTGCCAGAACAAGTTTATGATGCTGAGGCATCTCACGGCTTTGACTGGAGCAGAAATACCTTGTGGTTTCTCCACATCTGGGTGAAATTAGTAAGTCCTGGAACACATGAAAATTAATAATAAAATAAAAAGCTTTCCTTCCACCCCCCGTCACCTCCTCCCACTGACACGATTTAAAGATTTAAAATCAGTTTGTATCCCAGCCAGAGATTGCAGTTATGATTGTAATGTTTCCATTTAGAACAAGGAAATTGAAGCAGAGCAATTAATCAATAACAATATGGGAAAGTAAAGACTGAGAGAGTCACTTAAAAGTTGCATGCTCAGCTGGGTAAGGGGAATTTGAGAAACTTCTGTCTTTTACTGCCCATRTAAGTTTTATATTACCAACTTCTAAGTCCAGAGAGAAGTGGTGCTTTGTGTTTGTACTGCTTCACTCAGAGTTGTAAATCCATTCATTTACAGGGAGTGGATACTTAATTATGAATAATCCCAAAGTGTTTCACTGATGCTTGTACAAACTGGGGGCTCAGAACCATTTCCTACACCCGTGAAATGCCATCATCCCTCAGGTGAAACAAAGCAACTCTTCAGCAGCACAAAGCAAAAGCTGCGCAGCAATTTAGGAGAGGAAGTGAAGAATAATGGATTCATTTGAAACTGCAGGGGGATTTTAACTATGCAGCATGCAATTACCAGAACTGGAGTTTATCCAGGACACTGGGGTTAAGACCCCATCTATTACAAAAGATGCCACAGAACTGCCAGCATCCTTCCCTTCATTTCCTACGTGTTACTCACTGGTCTCCTAAGCACACACTGAAAGAGGCCAGTCCTGCTTAGACTGTGAAAAATGATGGGACCTCAGGGCAAGGTGCAGAGGAAAAACTAGTATTTCTCACTGACCGGAGCTGTCTCTTTGCATGAGATGCAAAAGGCTCTGTACTGGGGAGACAACAGAAGGGTTGTAGGTAGGTGACTCCATCCAGAGCCTTTGAACCAGGCAAGGCTGTGCCGTGAGTTAGGCGGTGGGCTGCTGAAATGGCCAAGTGGCTTCTCAGCCTGAGTTTGCACACCAAAACTGTATGCCGCGAACGGACCGTTTCCTGAATAAGTTTATCCATGTTAAATTGTGAATTCATTTTGGTATCTAAATACTTCTTATCTGGATCATAAATTCCATATTTCAATGGAGGCAATAAACCGAGGACAGTTTCTCTAACTTTTGGGCCAACAGTGACGAGTTGCATCACAGCACAGAAGATTTAATTCTCGTCTGCATGACGACTGTTTAGAGCTCTCTCAAACTGTTTGAGTTTAGGAAAGTTCCTTGACCTGAGCACTTGCACGAGCCCAGCTCCCATTGGGCCCACCACTGGGTTTCACTTGTACACACACTCCTTACAGTTGTTTAATAACATCATTTGAAAATTGGCCAGAGCCATTTCTCTTGGAGCATTAACTAGCAGTTTCAGGGAGAAAAAGCAGATACTACAAGTTGCTTTTTAAAGGAAAGAAAAGAAGGGGGAAGCAGAGCAATAAGCCCAAGAGACTAGGTCAGGAGCCGGTGAGTGCCGAGCGGAGCAGGGCTGAGCCGTGCTCCGAGCCCCAGCGTTGGCCCAGCCTCTCCCCTCGCTGCAGGGCAAACAACTAGCGTCGGTTCAATGGGGGAAGAGGAGAGGCAATATCTGGTCAAATATATATACTTAAATATTTTTTTACCCCCCTGCAGGAACACCAACTGTGAAACTTTGGGAGCAGCCTTGTTTAACCCGGCGCAAAAGCTCCAAAGAGTGCATGTGGAAAGCTTTCAGCTGATTTGTGAGATACAGAAGTCCATGCTCACCTTTCTAGTTCTGGGTATTTAACTGATCTATTTAAAAGTCTGTAAGTCCTGCACCCCTTTGGCCTAGAGACTCAGGTATTGGATGTGCTCATTTGCCTCCTGGAAACACCTCTCTCTCTCACATCCGTCCATTTACCATAGAGACTGTTTGGGTCTTATTTAAACGTATATAGTTGGATCCCTCTAAGTATTGGTATGTGCTCAAGGCTGGTGGGAAGAGACAAATAAATAAAAGAAGTAGTCATTGAGGCAAATGTGTTACGGAATCTGCTAGTCCACTCACAGGTGCTGGGGGAAAAGTTACCAGTTACTAGTGAAAACCCAATAAATAATGCCTCAGTCTTGTAGCCGCAAATCTTCCTAATGGAATCTGGCTATTTCGTGCCCTGCACCATAAATCAGTGCCCCTGATGAGTGGGCTTTGAATGGCTGGACAAAAACAATTAATCAAGATTAAATCAAAAGCAGCATGCTGCATTCGAATCCACTGTCAGCCAGGATGCATTCCTCTGAACAAAATCATTCATTCCTCTGAACAAAATCATTTAAAAATGCCTTATAAATCTGGGACATGGCTGAGGTTGATGTGAGGAAATGTGACGGGTATGGATTTTCAGTTTTTTATTGTGCATGGATATTGCATATGGTTGTCTTCCTGCTCCTGCATCAGATTTCAGGACACACATACCGCGCGGTTTCGTATACCAAACGCAACAAGCAAGGATGCTAGACCACGCTCACATCGGGTCTGCGACGGCACTCGGCGGAGCTGTGCCTGATTTATGCCAGCAGAAATGCAGCGAGAGCCATGAACAACAAAAAGAAATCTGGGGAGACCAGACACTGTTTGGGAGTTCACTGAGTAGATGAAGGACATGCAAAACCTGGAAAAATAAACGTTGCTGGGCTATAGTTTTACTCCATCTTAGCTGACATTCTCCCTCCGTGGCATCGCCCGAGCTCAGCACCGTATATGTTTTCAAGCAGATTGGAAGTGACAGCGTTCTGATAGCTGCTGTGTTGAAAATTGGCCCAATCTTTGGGTCTTTATCCAGTTTTTCCCTTGTACTTATTGACCATTAATGAAACAGGACTTATTCTTTGCAAGCACTGCTTGAGCTGAAGCTGTGTCTGTGATACAGCCAGGAGTAATGCTCAAACAGATACGAATATACACTTGCCTGTAAAAACAGGTAAATTAAATATGCAGCAGAGATGTTCTATTTACCTAATGCAAAATAATGCTCTATTTCAAATTCATCCTTAATCTTCTCTTTTAAAGCATCCTAATGTATTTTTGACGCATAGCATTCTGTCTGGAGTAGTTTTCAGCTTATTTTTCTCCAATTTCTCTCTAGGGGAGCAAAGATTTGCATAACGTTAGGTCAAAAGCCCAACGAGGATACGTTACAGGGAAATTTTGTAAAACAGATCCATCCCCTGGCTGTGAAGAGGAACCAGGCTCAGAGCGTCGCTTTACAAAGGCACCAAGAGCGAAACAATTCCCAGCGGTTCTGCGGGCTGCCAGCAGCACCCGGCAGAAAACGTGCCGGCACTGAACAGTTAACAGATCTATCCCCATGGCACGTAAAGCAGACGCTGCCAGGGCAATATCAGTTCTCCCCAGAAGAATGATAAGGTGGTTACTGAAAAGTAATTATGATTAATAAGCTCATAGAAGGGGCAGGGCTGGTGCTAAGTTTCTCAGCGTGGCAGAGTCACCTTTTATGCAGTGGCTATAAACCTACTAACCGGTAACGGAGCACTCCTTGTTATCCTCAATTCCTGTCTCTCAGCATGGATAAAAGTTTCTATTTGGGACAATTTTAACTTTTAAATAGAGAGTAATATACTTTTTCTTAGAATTCTGCCTTTCAGCAAAAGAACAATAATCTCAGCTTCTTTAATAGCCTTCATCATTCAGCAATCATGCTGAGAAGATTAATAGTAATGGCTATATTTTATTATTTTTATAGCAGGCTGTAAGGGAAATGAATGTTAGTTTCTGTGTCAAATGAAGGTCACCCTGACCACCACTTTTTCTAAGGAAACCTTAGTGAAACTATTTTGTGCTATAGCTCAACTTTAGGTAACACCATTAATGAAAAAAAGGAAAAAGCAGCCATAAAAATTCAGTGTACAAAAAAATCTGCAATGCTCAAATGAAATCAATAGCACAGTATGAAAAATGGCATAAGGAGTAAAACAGCTGATCCGGCAGGTTATTTAGAAATACTTTATCCTGACCTGAGCTTCCAACTAAAAGAAATATGAGTCTTGCACCTAAGCCTGTGTCACTTTGCTTTTTTTTTTAATGAACTCCAATCTGACTGAGAAGGGCCCAGCTCATCCAAATCTGCCTCTTCCCATATTTCTTTCTTCACCGAGCTCCCGGGTTTTGGCTGGAATGGGATGCTCATGAGGGCAAGTGCTGTAGAGCGAGTTAGTCGGAGACTGAAACTCTTGCAGCTCCGGGTAGCGGTGGATGTGGCTGCTGCCTGCTGAGATCTGAAAGGCAAAAGTGCTGCAGGCCACAGCAAAGCGCTGCCGAAGCTGCCCTTCACAGCATTTTTGGACTTTTATTATTTTTCATAAGCTCTTCTTAGCTCTCCAGAAAATGAGAGGAGAAATTTTCATGCAAGGGTGGCAGCTCAACAGAACGCAAGCTCTGTGTGTTTTGGTGTGGAAAGCTGTGCTTTCAGGTCTCCGGGCAGCTTCCCCAGCACTCTGAATGATGCAGGGGGCCAGACCTTTGGGGTATTTCCTTTTTATTTTTAAAGGATGTGGGAGATGTTCTCCTTTAGCTTGTGTGACTAGTGCAGAGACAGAATGTGGGGTGCGTCATCTGCTCTGGGGTTCAGGATAGGGATGTTGGTAGAGCTGTAGTCTGAAGAAGGAAACATGAAAAAAATGAGTATCCCAGGTGAAAACTGAGGACAAAAGACAATCCCAAGCATTTCCATTGAGGTGTTGGGCTAATCTCATTCAGCCGTATTGGCTTACTGTACCCCAGAAAGCATTTTGCAGCTATAAGCATAGTTCATACACCTTCGAAACGCGGCTGTTGTGGATGCTCACACTAAGCACCTGGGAAACCTTTGGGGGTAGCAGCTCACACTAAGCACCTGGGAAACCTTTTGGGGTAGTTGCTCACACTAAACACCTGGGAAACCTTTTGAGGTAGCTTTCCTTCCTCCTGAGCGTGCAACCTTACAGGGCAGATTTCTGTGTTTTCTGTCTTATTTTGTTCTGAAAATGTGCATTTGGGGGGGGGGGGAGGCAGAACTGGGCTCCACAGCAGAAGAAAAGTTGCTGCTTGAGTTGGCTCCTTTCTCAGTGCCACGAGTTGCACATGGTGCTGACAGAAATGGGCCACAGAAGTTTCCTATGAGTGCTTAACGTCCACATGTGTTCTCCGGTCTGCTAGCTAGGTTTTAAAAGGGAGAAGGGAAAAGGGTCAGCATCTAGTTCCCTCTGTCTGAGGAAGCTTGTCTGTGGTGGAGGGAAGGACATGCTTGGAGCCCTTAGCGTTGCCTTCTCAGCAGGATGGTGAGTTAAGTCCATTGGTGGGACAGCCCCTACTTTCTACCCTGGTGAGTGGGGTGGAGAGGCTAGACCAGCTTGAATCGTGAGAAGCCCAGAATGGGATTAAACCTGACAAACTTCTGGCTGCCAGTATTGGGTTGTGTTCCAAAAATCAGGCATTTTCTTGTTTTACCAAGTATGGCTTTGCCTATCCTGCTGCTAATTAGCATTTTTATTACAGACCCTGCTAAATCATAGGCAATGGGTGTGGGGGGGGAAGAAACAATGTAGTCTGAGAGCAAGAATAGAAATGATCCTTAAAATATTTTGGGGTGGAACTGCAAGGATTAGAAGAGGATAGTAATTGTCTCTTTATCTATAAAAGTTTTCTACCCACCCAGAATCAGTCTTGAGAATCTTCCTGCTTTTTCCAAAAATAAAGGCCTTCTCATATCCCAAGCACTTCAGAGTAATTTCATCTCCTGTTTAACTCCTGGCTAATAATTTCATCTTTCATTTCCTTCTATTGTTCCCCCTGGCATGCATCCCATCTATTATAAGCCCCAGATACTATAAAGTAATTTTTTTTAGAATTAGGGAGAGGGAAATAAGAGTCAAGTGGTTTGATGTAAAATTTTTATAGAAGCAGAAGTTCTGGAAGCATTGCACAGGGACTGTAGTATTAAAGAAATAGCTCCATGGGAGGAAGCTGGAGTGAGGAGACAAAGCAGCCCTAGCTTTCTGTAAGAGCTGTATTACTGCCAAGACAAGGGTAATTGCTCCTATTTAGGAATCTAATGCAGAATGGTGCTTTGCAGACACTAAGGAGGGATTTGAGATTTTCACAGGCACAAAGTACCCACTAGATTAATTCTCACGGGAGCTGGGCATTTCTGAAAATCTCTATCTAATTGCTGTACTGATAGAATTGGCTGCAAAACRGCATATTTGCACAATTAAAATGCCTGTAAATATGGCTCTTGCCATTATGTTTGCATACGCAATGACAAACTGCGGAGTCCTATCAGGACTTGGACTTGAGTATGTGTTTTGCAGTAGGGGTTGTACCTTGCTTCATCATCTCTCAAAAAGATATGCTACTTCTGCAGCTTCTTTCTCTCCCCTGAGAGATACAGCTCTAAGACTTCTTTTCTTTTCTCTTGCGAAGAAGGATTAGAATCCCCCAAATATTAGCAAAACCTGGGGAAGAAGGCTTGTGTGAGAGTAGTAAAACCAGATGAACGCAATATTCCAGCTCTGCTAATAACGAACCCCTCTGGGTCTGTTTCTTTTTCCTCCCATCCCTGCACCATCATGTTTTGCCTACTGGGATGCAGAAAGGTGCATCAGTGCTGTTTGGTTATGTTGATAAAACAGTGAAAGATGATGGGGCTTCCTGGAGGATGTGCAAAATTGATCATACTACCCCAGCACCTGCACAGCTACCAAGGAGGTGGGTGGAGGAGCAAAAAAYAGGGTTTTATTTGCACTGTTGTTCCCAATTCAGTTCAGAAATAAAATGTGTAGCATGCAAGAGGCATGATGTTGCATCACAAAAATGCCTCTGTATTGCAAAGCCATAAGAAAGCCTCTATGGATTAGACTTAACTGTGGAGAAGGAGCAGGATGTCCAGATGTTGTCCTGGTCTCTCTGACAGCAGGTCCACCTGAGTCACTGTAAGTTTTCTCTCTTGCTTGGAGATGCAAAGTATGCCTTATGATCTGTAATGCCACTGCCTAGCTCTGCTTTGATGTGTGAAATTAAGGTTAGTTAAAGCATGTTCTTAAAAATTACGGCTTGCCACTGAGCTCTTCATCTCTCCTACATCAGGGTCTTGAGCCAGAAGGAAGACTGACCCTTTGCAGGCATCTTCAGTGAGTTTGAACATTGTCGGAGCAACTCTGATAGTCCCAGGGAGCCTGAAATTGTTCTCAAGGATATCTTTCATAGGTCACCTCACCTCCTGCACTGGATGCTGCCCTGACTGGAGCCAAAGGTCAGAAAATTGCTCTTTGCTCTATCTGAAGAATTTTAATTTAAAGGTTGTAGGAGGGTGGCTGGGAAGGAAAACTTATGATTAAGAAAGAAATAAGAYAGTAAGGATATGGCAGCTGCTCTGCAAGATCAGCCCAGAGGCCCAGTTTCAGCTGAATGTGGGATACCAATACTAGAAGCTTCAGAGAAAAAGGAAGATGACTGTCACAGATGGGAAACAAGAAACCCGTAATGTGAGTTCGCCATTAGCTAGTCACGCATCTTTCTCTTGTCCCTCTCAAAACCCAGCAAAATAGACATTGTCCAGGGAACTTGTCTATTGTAACTCAGTCCAAATGTGTTTYTTCATGTAAAATTTTTGAGGACATCAATGTTCATTTATCCCTGAAGATTTTTTTTACTGCTGATAAAAAGGGAGGTGTTATAATTCTGCTTTACACCAATTGTGTAAACTTCTTTGAGGAATACAAGAAAAAGGTTTCCTGTGGAATATTTTGTCATGATTTGCACAGTGATAGTTTGTTGCACCAATGCATTGTGCATTGTTAATGTGTATTTCCAGCAGCTCTCTAGGAGTTGTTAGCTGTGCTTTTGCAGYGTAATCCCACATCTCTTGAGTTTTCCAGCACTCCCAGAGACTCTGGCATGTTTGAGATTACTGTGCAAGGATGTAGGCCTGACCCTACAAGTGTTAGGTTTTTAAAACTTTACTGTTATGGWTTAATTGTTGTTCACCTATAACTGTGCTTTGTATTTAATGAACAGAATGATGATAACCAGATTCTCACTCCTTATGGAAAGGCAGCACTTCATAAATAATGAAACGTGCTCTTTCTACATCTGTGCTAGTTTTCTACAAATCTGGAAATGAACTTATGTGGCTGCTGTCTTAGAACTGTAGTTACTGAATAGCTCTCACATATTCATCCAAAATACATAAATAAAGGAATTCCATATGGTCTGGAAAAAACAAACAAATACCATGCAAATGCGGCACGGTGTTCCTTGAAGAGAAGGAAAAAGTGTGTTTATTGCTCTTTTCTTCTCACAGTATGATGATACTGCCATATCACGGTGAAAGCTGTACTGTCCTCAGCTTCATACTAGCTCCCTGACCTCCAAGGCTTGCTCTGTTGGCAGTTCTGCCTTCCCTGTGGTGACAGCTGAGATTGCCCAAGTACCTTTGACTTGATGCTTACAGCAGGTCATTGTGAATGATGTCTTACAAGGAGAAAATGGGTGTGATTTCTGTTTTGAGGGTGCTAGAGTTCAGATTCCAAACAGGTTCAACATCTTGGTACCATTTAATGGCTGGTGTCTAATATTAGTTGCATCTCTGAACTTCATGGCACTACATTTGTGAAATCAGCTGTAGGTTGATGTTTTTGGCTCTAGTTTTTCTGAAAGGATAGGTGCAAATGGGAAGATAGATAGCAAATAGGAACCTTTAAATGCGGATGGATTTTATAAAGCTAAAAAAAGTCTGTTGGTGTTCAGCTGCAACAGCTAGTCAGGGTTTCTTAGAAGATGACATAAAAGGCACAATAAGAAAATGTCTGTCTGGCCTTTTGGAAACCTCTCTCCTGGGATTATTGTTCTTAGTCAGCTGTAAGTGAGTTTAATGGGTTATGTCTGTTTGACTTAATCATCTAAGTCAGTTGATGTAGTTCATGAATTTGATATGGATGTTCTGGGTCAATGCCTTTCCTGTAGCTATTGACACAAATTCGGGACTAGTAGTGACAGAATTATCCTGCAGTCTGTAGCAGGATTCCCGTCAGCTTTAGATGGCAAACTTGGTTCAATTTCAAAACTAGAGATGCAGTAAGAGACCATGTTGTTCCTCAAAGCGTTACAGCCAAGCCCCCTCCAGGAGACATAATAGTAGTGAGGCTCATGAGGATGGGAGACCTTTTGGAGAAGAATGTTTCAAAAGTTTTTTAGGGGCAAACTTAAAATGACATAAGAGGAAAAATGAGACAAGATCTGCAGTAAGTACTGTCAGCCTGGGAAGATCCATGGAGAAGGGGTTTTTGTCCTTAGTTATTCAGGGACAATTCCTCAGGACAGCTGTGAAAAACTATTTTTAAAGGAAACAAGTTGGCTGTTTTGCTGCAGAATTTGAGGAAGGGATATTTTCCAATATGAAATTCCTGGAGGTGTGGCAGACCAAAGGAAAATGCCTTATGAGAGAAGCAAGAGGAGTTGGTGGGTTGTTCTTGACAGGAGTTCACTGAGGGTCCTTGGGGTTATTGCAAGGCATGGAGGGGAAAAAAATATGCTGGTCTGGAACAGCATTGAAGCTGTTATGTGTCTCTAAACTGTTGTGAGAACAAGACATGCAGAGACCCAGAAAGATGACCAGAAGTCACTTCTCTTTCCCTCTACCTTTCACCCTTGCTTCTGCACAGAGCTATTCTGTTATGATGGAGAGTCTGGCCCAAGGCAGCTAAGAATTAAAATACAAGTAAAAAACTCTAGGCAGATTAAAATGTTAAATTATTCTGACACTCATTATATTAAGCAGTCAGTTATTTACTAGTGGCACTAGAGGCAGCATATGAATTTTCTAGATCAGAACAAACAGTGATGTAGTCGGGGCTATTTTTACTATTTAGGCTTTGGACACAGTGTGCTGATTCCTGTGCATTTCATCACTATGTGCATCATTTAAACCTATTATAAACAGCCACGCTTGCTCAGAAGTCAGACATTAGGCAAGCACTTGGGCAGCACCATAGAGCAGTGACGTAGTAGCATGATAAACATTCGCAGAGATCCAAGTAGGGTCTTGAGATGGCTAAATGTTTGGGAAAACAAATTACATGGGAAGGAGGGAGTGTTATGGGAGTTGGAAGGCTGCATTAGCTGTGCCAGCAATGTGTAAGAAGCAAAGTCTCTCAGGCTTTCAAATTCCCAGAATCTGCTCAAGATCTGTGCCAATCAAAACAGGAACAGGTTGCTGAAGAATTTCCTCAGCTAATGGTAATGTATCTCTTCTACTATTGTTATGTTGCTGCAAATACCAAAGGAAGCTCTTGCAAATGCCAGGAGGCAGTTGTACAAGGCAGAATACCACTTATCCTGCCTATGCCAACTGCATGGGGATCTCACATCAAGAGGGAGGACTGTAGAGTATTGACTCTCTCTCTTTTGCAAGGTTGCTGCTTTTAAATTGTGATTTCAAGAAGTATTGCATGCGAATCTTGTTAGAGCTGTAGAGGGAGCTATTTTGTCTTTAAAACATGTTCTAGAATAAATTTGCCCTATTTTTAATACTAACATCTCTATGGGTAACAGAAGTACAACTCTGAACCTGCTTCCTCGGAGACACTGCATTGTGAACTGCTGCTGGTTCAGGAGCTGGGGTGGGTATCTGGAGGGTATTTGAGGGTGTGTGATGTGATGGTGGTTTGGATTCCCTATTTCTCCTCTTAAATGAGTTTCAAAGCAGAACTGTAATGGAAAGCAAAAAATGAACTGTAAGAAATTTCTGCAGTTGGTGTGGGACCCCATATGTTTACTATGGTGACCAGTTTTCAGGAGCTACTTGTTGCTGATTCCTAGAGGAGGAGGGGAGCTGGCAGGTCCTGTAGGAAGGCAATCAAAAATGGGGAAGATACATTGTGCATGCATGGGAAATAACTTCCTTGAGCTCTCCATACTACCTCTTTGCAGACTGCAAGCTCTTTATAGCTGGGATAGACTTTTGCTGTTTTGGGTACAGCAGTCAGTGTAGTGGGGTTTTTATCTTTAACAGAAGCTGAGAGGCACTACTGAAATATGAGTAACATTGGGAAATAGACTATCTAGTTGACCTCCAAAGTAATATCATTTAACAGCAGCAACAAATACACTGACAAGCCACTGAAAAAATACACGTAAAATATGAAGCAGCAACTGTGTGATTTAAACTCAAAAGGGCAATGTGGAATTGATGTTTGCGGTCCGTTCCCAAGTGCTTTTGTCATCTGTTACAACTGCTGTATACCAGCCCAATTGATGCAATTCCCATGAATGTCTTGGCAGTACTTGAGTTGGATCCAGCCCCAAGGGAGCCGACTGTTGCTTCACTAAGATGGGGGGGAAAAAAATCCCTCAGGATTAAACCACCCTGTTCCAATTTAACCATGTACTTTCTGATGGCTCTCTGAGGTCATATGTGTTGATTTACTCTATTCCTGCGTAATCAAAATTGGCAAATCTCTTTGAGAACCCATGACTCCGCACTCACTGAGCAGCATCGGGCTGCTAGGTCGAGCCTCTTGTTTTGAAAGTTCACACTATGCTGTAACTCATTCCCATAAGCTGGAGCCAAAAGAGATGTAAGGCAAAGAAGTAAAAGAATGGGAGAAAGCACTACTCTGGCCATAAAATGCAATCCTAAACAACTCATGGGATCAGAAAAGTCACACTGAATGCTAATTTCATTTATTTACATTGCATAGTAGTTCTTTCCTAGCAACAGAAAGAAAGAAGAGAGCCCATGTGTTCTTAAAGTATGTGCCAACAGTAGATGGGTTAGTAGGTGAAAGCTGAGGTTATAATTGTTGGCTTGGAAAATGTAAAGATCAAAACTATGAAGAGAAAACAAACCAAATAATGAAAAGACAAAAGAATAATAACTGGAAAATAAGTTGCAGAAAGGAGGAAGAAAGCAGAAGTCAGGGAAGAGTGGGAAAGAGAATAATGAAGAACATGTTCAAATTAAAAAGAAATGAAAATAGAAAATGAAGAGTGGTGCTTTCCCTTCCCCTGTAGAAGGCTGGATCAAAACTGGCAGCAGGGTGTTTAGAAATGAAGGTAGTCAATATAGCAGGAAGCCAGGGTGCTATTACCAAAAGCAGGAGATCTTCCAAAGGAATGCTAGGACAGTGAGAGAAAGATGACAATATAGGCAAGAAATTTTCCAGCCAACTTCTCTCTCTCCATCTCATTCCTGTGGCATCATATTGCTTCCTTGAGCTGTCTGGAGCTCTGATTATAATGGAGGGAAAAGCTGAACTTTGATTCTGAGGCATATTAGCACAGAAATTGGCRCATCTGAAATGTTCTTTAAGGTTGTTTTTTCCTCATCATCTAAATATTTGCGCTACTCAAGGGTTTTAAAAAAGCCTTTGCTATGAAAAATATGATAGTATTTCAGAGTTCTGACCAAATTACCACAAATGGGGCAGTGAAGGGAGGAAGGACTGTGTCTGACTGCTCTCCCAAATGAGTTGTGGGGACATGCCTCAGCCTCCAAATTAATGGTAATTTTTTGGCTCCCATACAGTCAGCCCTTAATAACAAAAACATCCAGTTACTGACTCATTAAATGCAGGTTTTGAGATGCCTTTTTCCTAACACTTAAATAAAACCATTCATGATGTGCATATATATATATTTAAATGAAAACCTCTATAAGGACTATAAAGATTTGTTTGCTCTGCCTCTGGGATAACTACAGAGAAAAGGACTTGCATTAGAAAAGCAGTGCCAAATGGGACATGAACTTCAACAGGAACTAGGTCTACTCAAAACCCAGAGCACTCAAAAATTTAGTATGTCCTGTGCTTGCCTCTCCTCCCTTTTAGATACACATCTACAGGTCTCCACTCCCTATTGGTTTCCTTTTGCCAAAAGTGAAAACTTTGGCATCATGAAACTACTGGTGATGATCTAGGACTGATTAAAATGGATACTTGTGTTTTAGATGCTCTAAAAAGACTATAAACTAAACCTCACTCTCTTTCCATATATTAAGCTCAACTTCTGCTTCCCTTCCTGATTTAATCTACGATAGGTGATTGTCATATCCTGAATACTTCTCCCCCTGGATCTCTCTATGGTTTCTGTAATAAGTCAGGCATTCTTACTGGAGAAATATAATATGCACATAAATCTTGCATGCTGTTCATTAGAAAAGGCTAAATTCTACATCATCTTTTTCATGACAAAGTCTGCGTGGCTGTAGCAATGTACCATCATAGATTGCATCTCCAGAGCATAAGCATCACAAACTTTGCACCTTCTGGAATAACGCTACAGGAGAAATGTGAGAATACTTCTGCAGATGCTGCAGTGAAGGAACAATGCTGTGTTATTGATTCAACTGAAATGCTTCTTTCAGAGCAAGCACCAAAGTAAGGCTGTTTTATCAGTTTACATATTTTAAGCTGAGAGTTTTTCATGCATAATCCTCCTGAGGTGCTTTGGTGACTGAGCAGAACCAATGCCAGAAGCGTCTGCTTCCTGATCTGCAAATGTAATTTCCATTTCCCTCCCTCCATTTTTGGGCCCAACTTCTGTAAGTTCTCTATAGGTACTGTGCCATCACTGAAAGTAATAGAGGGTTTTTATGTAGAAAACATGAATTTGGATTTTAAAGAATTCATTAAAACAAAAATGGTTCTGCTTCTTTTGGAGATCAATATTTTCTTGTTATAAAAGTGTTCTGGAGCAAGGGACAGCTTTCTTCATGTGCAGAGCATCGTACGGGGGCCCAAAACTTCTGGGTCCTGTTTGACTGCAGGTCTGTTGAGCATCACACTTCAGCCATTGGTTTATCAGTCTCTTCAGCTGCAAAATGGGCTCAGACTTCATTAGCTTTGAGTATTTTGAGACCTGTTGCTCCCTATCCACTGGGCCTGACACTACAGATAGTGTGCTTTAATGGGGTACTCCTACAGCATGACAACCTCACAAAACTCTCCTCCTGTTTCTGCTCTTTCCTTGATATTAGGATGGGCATAATAAAAATAACTGGACAGCATCTTGCATCTTATGCCTTAAACCAATAGTGAGGACCATAAGTTTAATCATAGTTTTGCACCCTGATTAAAGCTGACTCCAACTTAAAGCATGTACCTTCATAAACAACATAGGAGATGTATACCAAGACAAAGATGAAGCTGCTTTAAGAAGTAGGTTAGATGTGTTCTTAACTTTGAAAAATGAAATATCTGCCTCAGATGGGAACTCTGGGTCTCACTCTCCTCTGGTGCTTTTTCCCCTGTGTGGCCCAGTCCCAAGACCTGGCTGAGATCCCACTGAGATATTCTGGTGTGCACCTTATTAACACACTGGCTGCCAGGAGTCAGACTGGCCAAGCTGAGAAATGGTGTGGTATCAGTTATTACCTCTATTTCTTACTTCTGCTGTCGGGGTTTAAGCCCACAGAAGTAGGCTGCTGTCATGCTGGACTAACATCCAGCCTTTTGGCCTTGCTGACAGCATGTCCAGCTGGTAAGAACAGAGTTCCCACTCCCTTTGGTTGGACTGAGGGCTATTTTCTCCTCTGCTGTTGCCATTCTTACCCTTACCACCACCATCTGAATTGTTTCTGCCCTAAATAAACCAGCTGACACTATTTTTGCTCTGCTGACTAAGTGCATGTGGCAGATTTGAGGAGAGAGAACTAGCACAGCAATTCTTTTTCAGGACACTGTTCCCAAGCCCAGGAAGTTGTAGAATCACTGATAATGAGTTAGTTCATTCATAGCTTATGCCAGAAATGTCTCTCTTCTGTCAAGGCATAATCTTAGCGAGAAAGAGCTGAGTACTGAGCAAAACGGGGAGCTGTCGACTGACTCTTTCAGTTATGGTGAAAGTTCTTTTGCCTTGAAGTCTGATATCTTCAACTATCCCCCAGAGAGGGATAGATAGACTTGGTCCAGGCTGGGCTTTGCTCACTTTTTTAGTATTTAACAACACTTTCCCCATTGTCATTTTTCTGTTGTGGATTCTACTGATCAGATGCCAAAGGTTATTTTCTTAACTGTTGTAATGGCTGACATTTCAGGTCTCATATTGTACTAACTGAGATGTTCTTTCTGAGAAATATTTTCTAAATGTATTTTCTAACAGCACAGTAATCCTATATTTACCTCTCAAGTTGCAAGAAGGTGTGTTAGTCCACTGAAGAAAACATCCCAAGACCGAAATGTGGTTCTTGAAACTAAGCAGCCATGCTGTATTTTTATAGATATAATTTAAATCAAACCAAGTCTGGGAGACTGACACGGTGTCTCATTTCAGTGAAAACTCATTTTGTATTTTTGCTTTAATCATAGAAAGACAAAGATTCTTTTTCTTAGAGCTGCTTTTTTCATGTGCTTTAGCATGCTTATGGAAAAACAAACAGGTTAGGGAGTGGATTTTGGTGCTGTAATTTCCATTTTCCTATCTTTGCTCCCCCTCAATGTCTCTAGAACATCAAGAGATATGTCATGACTTCAGAGAGTCTGGTTGATGGCTCCATCTGGTTACAGTCACATCTGGTAACCTAAACAACATTGTGAGACAAGCTAGGGCTTGGATTGCTTGCAACAAGGACGCGTTGACCCAAACTTCTGTGTTTTGTTACTGTTTCTTGTTTTAGTTTTTGCCGGCAATTTTTGGAAGTGGCCTTGGCTATAAAATTGCTCTCAGTTCACTCCCTCTCCATTTGGCTTATGGCTTCTCTCCTGAGACTTCCAGTGAGGGGGATAATTAAAATGACTGGAAAGACTCAGAAAGGGCAGATGTATGTGAGGACATGGCCATGTAATTCAGGGGCTCCTTTCCAGAGTCGTGTATCCTCTTTTGTCATGGTATCAGCTGAGGTTACTTGGAAGTAGGAGGAACATTGTGCAAAGTATAATTGTGACTCTATCTGCTATTGATTTGCTTGTGACTTATCTGTTGGGGGAGATTGCTGGGGGGGGGACTTCAGGACAGAAGTGTTCAGGGTGTTTGTTCTGGTATTCTCCCTGGCCTTGTCATAGGGCCGTGGCTGAGCAACTGGCACCATCCATCCGTTGTTACTTACTGTTGCATCTTCTCGCCCTCACTCTTTCTAACTTTAGTTTTAGATACATTAAGAGCTGCTCTTAAAGGCGGGGTGGATATTCAGAATAATACTTTTTTTTTGCTTTGGCTGAGAAAGCATCGTCTTCCCAGACAGGCTGAGGCTCTTCTTGCCTCAAAGATCTGGTGAAATAGCAGTTGGTATATCTACTGCTGATTCCAGCAGAGGAATGAGGACTATCAAACCTACTTGTACAGATTTGGGGATGTGTTTTGTGAAGGTTCCCCTGAGAAGTGATAGGTATGGAAGTTACCTGATTTACATGCCCAATTTCCTGATGGCGTCACCATCTCAGAAGCAGGGGAGCTGTAGCCCTAGCAGCTATGGTAATGATGGAAGAGAAACTTCTATGGTATTTTCTGACCACACTTCCTGAGGATTGACAAATGACAAAGAAATCTTAAAGGCCACTTGGACTTGTGCCATGTTAACATAGTAAATGTGTAACTCTATCCAGGGCTGTGCTTAACCGGGGACTATCTAGGAATTCAATGTTTATACACCATAATGTCTTGGTGTCTTTCCTCTGATCTTTTTTAAAGCATAAGCTTAAAAAACCCTCACATTTTTAGCTTAAAAAAGCCTCTTTGTATCAGTGAGACTGAGGAATCAATGAGTTCTTTTTCTGTCTCAAATCTAAAATGAGTTACAGAATTTATCTTGACCCCACCGAGGGGTCTGAAGCTGGGGTCTAATTCGGTTCTCCTTTGCAGTGTTTTGCAATAGAAGTAGATGCAGAACAGCCAGCCACTGGGGAAGAGAAAATCTGCTGTCACTCTAGCAAGCGCTGGAGAGACTCTGGGTCCTCCTACAAGCTCTTACTGGGTCCCTGAAGTTGGTTTACACTTTTAGACAGATATCCAGCTATGTTGCAAGAAGGGAATGGTTCTTTACCCTGAACAGCACACAGATAAGGATCGCTTGCTGCCAGAGAACCTGTTTTTCAGAGTAGTGATACAAAGTTAACAGGATTGGTGACAAGGGTTTGCCTTTCCTAGGCAAGATTCATCCCAGAATGAGAGTGGTGCACAGTAGTCAACAGCTCTGACACTGCAGCAACAGAATAACCATGAATCTGGGGTACTTCATGGCCTGTGAGTACTGCTGGGACTTTCTGTAGCTTCTAGCAATGGCTTTTGGGTGGAGACCTGGTGCTGGCAATTTAGTGGTAAAACTGTAGTAGAGAATGTGCATGTTTTACACTAGTTGAGGAAGTGATAGGGTCATTAATAATTCCATGCACAGGGCGTTGAAGTTGCAGGGAGAATTGCAGGATTGGATTATTCTGTAGCGAATATGTCTCCATCTGCTCAAAAAACAAATTGGGATATAAGGCTAAACCTACTGTAGATCTTATGTGCGTTATTTTGTGCCTCTGTGGCAATAAGCCTGTTCAGTTACAGATCGCTTTGCATAAATCTCAGTACATATGCCAGTAGAGCCATACAACTCTACTGCACTCACTGGGTTGCACTGATATAAATTTAAGCAGGGCTTGTTCATGTAAAAAGAAAATGTGTGCATCTTTAATCACTCTTTCTTTTTTATACTCCTGTTCAACTTTAGCTATTTCAGCAAAGATCTGTGACTGTTACTAACATCAGACTTTCGCTTCGCTGTGTGTAATAACTTCAAAGAGTGTGTATTTGCAGGAGGCTTTAGCAAAGCAAGGCTTGCTGCTGCTCACTGCAGAATACGTGCCACTGGGAGAAGTTATTACATTCACACAGGGGAAGTCATTAAGTTAAAGGCTGTTTTTTTTGTTTGCAATACAGGGACTGAGATGTGCAAAGCAGCGCAGCTGACTGAAATAACTATCTTTTACTAATGGAATATGAATGTAAGGTTGATGAAAGCTGCTGAAGTGCCAGGAGACTTAAGAAATGTGCAGTGCATTGGCTGCATTAACAGCATTGAAAAGCGTTGGCACTGCCAGTCTTCTGGCTACTCCAATTATTTAGAGTAGAACTAACATCTGAGTCAGGCTTTTCTCCTCCTACAGTAGATGCATTAACATTTTCCTGCTGATTTGTACAGATAAGGTAGTGATTCCAAGTGCAATTTGTACAAATAAGGTAGTAATTCCAGTACATTTTATGATGCAAGATACAGTTTCAGATATATAAGTGAAGAACAAAAAATGATCTTGCTATATCATCAATCAGTGTAAAATGCTGCCTGCGATTACTTCTAATGGAGATGTTAATCTCTTGAACTGCTTGAAAAAATGTTTTAAGTGCAACATATTGGTGCATTAAAAATAAAGTACTGAGCAACACAATATAGTGCCAAAGTCAGTTTGCATGTTTGGCTACAGTGAAGATCAGGCTGGGGATAGCGCTATGCATAGGAACTCAATTTTTTCCAAGGAAGAGGCAGGCATGTAGAAAGCATTTGTCATAGATTGAAACACACATGAGTAATGAAATGCATGCATCATAAAATAACATATGATGTTCTATTGTATTCCATGAAATGTTCCCAATAAATCATATACGGATGCATATCATCCATTAGAGGGCAGGAGCTTTGGGGATTTTAATGCCAGATTGGATACTTGCTTCCTTTTTGCCTGGAATGAGTCATTCAACTTTTCTGTTAAGTCATCTTTTATTAAGTGTCATTTTCTTCCCTGATATTAGTGTTGTAAGGATTTTTTAGTGATAGTCTGTCTATAAAGTTAATTAAGGAACAAAGGTTCCATAAAAGACAAGTGTCATGTACAACTATTTATACATTGTATATTTAAAACACGTGCAGATAYGACTCTTCAGACAATAAGCCGTACTGAAGGATCATCAATCATACAACTTTTTTGTCCCCCAGAAGGGCACTTGGAGGTCAGTCTGTGTCACTCTGGCAAAGCCCTAACCTGACCAGGCTACAGCTGCAATCTGCTTAAAGGGAAACACATTGCAAAAATATGGTTGTGGTTAGAAATGACAGCATAAAAGTTGAAAGCTTTTTACTCAGTTGATGCAATCTCTTATTTGAGAAGCACTGTCCCTGGTTACTTCCCTGATGGCAAGCTCTCCTTCCCTTTCCAAAGCAGTGGCAGTGTGGTGTGTTAGCTGGAGCGGTGTCATCAGTCATTCTCTGGAGCATAGGATAGACAAAACAGGCAGTCGCTGCCCTGTGCCATCTACTGATGGTAGACTGCAAAAACCTCTTCACCAGCAGTCAGCCAGAAATAGCCCTGCTTGAACTCAGAATGCCAGGCAGCCAGCTGGGAGAGGGGATCTTTTTATTTATTAACTGAGCAAACTTGACAGGGCAGTTGTTGAGTGACAAGGGATGCAGAACCAGCAATGTCATTTTTCAAGCTTTAACTCTGTTACCTACAAATACGATTTTATTATATCTCTTGCTTAAAGGTATATTTCTTGAAACATTTTTCTACTCTATCCTTCAAAGACTTCCAAGTAAGTGGATTGCAAGATGATTGCTCATATGAAGCAGATGAGACAGTTTGAACATCTAGGTGTTGTCCAGATAATATAGTATTACAATAATTAGGTATGAATTAGCATACCAGTAAGGCCCCATTTTGTACTGTATCTGGTTCTGGGCCCCCTGGTGCAAGAGAGGCACTGGCCAGCTGGAGCAAATCCAGTGGAGACAGCAGGACTGTGGGGCATGGAGCAAAGAGCTGGGTCTGCTCAGCCTGGGAAAGAGCCAGCAAAGCCTTCTAGAACCACATAGGTGGTGGTAGAGAAGATAGAGGCCTACTCTTCTCGGAGGACGCACAGCAAAGGACAAGGAGCCATGGACACAGGTTGCTGCAAAGGGATATTTCAGTTGTTTACAAGACAGAAAAAGTCCTTACTCTGAGGGTGGTCAAGTGCTGCAACAGGGGCCCAGAGAGGTTGTGGGATCTCTATTTTTGGAGAGATTTAAGACCCCATTGGACAAGACTCCGAGCAACCTGAACTTACTTTGAAGTTGGCCCTGCTCTGAGCAGAAGGTTTGACCAGAGACCTCCAGAGATTCCTCCCAGACTGAATTATTTTGTGTGTATGTGCAAATTAATCCTGTTTACCCTCAAAGCAGTACATGTCCTGGGACACAATGAGTCTAAAGGGAGGGAGCAATGGAGAGAAGTAGGCATTTCTGATTGGGTTAGGCCTAATTACTCCTGATTTAGTTACTTAAACAGAAACACTCAGAGCAGTTACATGTCCCCATTGAATGCAGGTGGTACCTACTTGCCTAACATCACCAGGCCACTTCTGTAACAGCTGAACAAAGTTGTCTTCTATGAGTGTTTGGCTGTGTTTTGGCAGGATTGCAGCCAAAGAAAATTGGCATAGGCATGACAATGATATGGTGATTCTGATTGTCAGGAGCATCACCAAAAACATTTATGTTGAGTCTGAAGGCCTGGTTCAGAGCCTGATGAAGCTAATGGTGGACTACTATGAATGTATCTCCAGCTTTGCTTGTCAGTTTAAATGATAGTGAGCTGAACATTTTAGCATTTTAGAATGGGGATCTATGACTTCAGATTTGTTGATCTAATCAAACACATGATCTGCTTTACAAAGGAAAGCAGGTGAGGTTTTGTGTAACTGCCTTTGATAATTGAAATCTGGAGGGAGCATTACCAGCTGGAGTGTCTCCCTGAGGCATCAGTGACAGCTTCATACAGAAACTATGGTGAGAAATAACCATGGAAACAGTATCATTTGAGTCTGCAAGGTGGTGAAAACAGGCTCTTTCCTGCTTTTTTCCATTATCACAGCTCACGTGTGGTGGCAGAAAAACAGGATAACTGCTAGGTGTGAAGGAGCTTAGCTCTGTGAAGCAAGGAAAGGGTGATGTGATGCTGTTATTACTTCTACATCCACAGTCATCAGCAAAACCTAGTCTGGGCTGTGCCTGGAGGATTATAGCAGTTATTCCAGCCACAGAGGGAGTGTGATTGCATAGCTCAGGGGTGCTCAGTACTATCTGCATGCTCTTCAACCTTGTGTGGATTTCTTATCCAAAACTGGCAGGATAGTGTTGAAGGGGAGGGGAATCCTTTGAATGTCATGGGCTTTACTAGATAAGCAAGAGAGACTCCATTGCCCATTTGCACAGCCCTCCTAATAGAGTGTATAATCAGGAAAGCTGAAGATCTCCTAACCCTTCTACTGACAGAAGGGCTCTCAGTCCCCTCATTAAAGCATTGCAGTGAGAGCTGCAATCAATTATAGAAGTGCCAAGGGCAATGAAAATTAGTTCCACTGGGGATTCGCCTTCAAATTTTTTTGCCTACAAAAATCAAGATTACAACATAAGATCCCTAAGGAGGGAGGGGAACGAATCAGGGAAGAACAAGGCATTAATTTTGTGGCAAAGAAGCAATTAAAATTGAAATAATGAAGACACAGCTCTTCTCAGACATAGGGCAGCCAAGCAATTCAATGGGAGATGGGAAGGACGCGTAGGACTGAAGATGTGTCCATCACATGCCAAGAGAGCTGAAGAGGCGGACATTCGAGAGGGTGGACAGTAAAGGTGCATGGAAGTATCTTCAGGAAGAAAAGTAATTCAGGGGAAAAGTCTAGGTCAGATTTTAGAGAACCTTTCCAGGCCTGAGTCAAAACCCTAGGTGCAGAAACTGGTGAGCTGGATCCAGAAGCCATCGCTGTCATGTGAAACATCTAGCACAAAGCTTTGCTATCACCCAGGCTCTTCTGTGAACAATGAATATAATGAAAGTTAATTTTAGTTGCTTGTTTTCCAGGTTATAGTGGTTGACCATTGTTTTCTTTAAGTATGGGAGAAGCAATGAGAGAAGAAATGGCAATAGCTACAGATTTTTCTCTCCTTGCCTCTCCCATTCCTCAGTGCACATTCAGAGAGCAAAGGCTCTGGAAGGCTTTCTCCTAAGCTCTGTAAAGTTATTGGGCCTCTCTACAACTGAACAGAGCCAGTGTTGTGCAAGGCAGTCTAGTATATGCAGAGTTAAAGCAGTGACTCTAGCATGAATAGAAATGTTTTACTGAATTAGCCAAGACACTAATTTCATAGTGCTTAAGGGAAAGTTTCTAAAGAGTAGCACCTGAGGAGAAGGTCTGTAGGGATGGAAAGGAGAAAGTCATGCAGGAAGAGAGAAGAGCTGTTGAAAAAAGAGCTCAATTTGCTTCCTTTAGAAGGAGCCAAAATTTCATGAGGGAGTTGATCTTGAGTTGTTTCAGATTAGATTTTACTTCTCTGATTAATCCGTTCCTTGATATCAATGCCCAGAAAAAAGCAATTGTTAGTTCTTTTGAGTGGTACTACAGAATAAACATTTCCATTTGATTGGAAGGAGTTAAACAGTGTGGTTACACTTGAGGACACTATATTAAAGTGCTGACAGATGTCCAGGTCCACTTTCCTCCATAATTAAAGCACTATTTGAATAAAACCTGAAAGGTTGCTGCCAGATCTCTTCTTTCAACCTTCTTTCATTACATTTGAGATTCAGGTTTTGAATAAATCTTGGCAGAAACTTGAGAACCACAGTTAAATCCAGACTATATTTGACAAATAGAGAAATGAGCGTGGCTGACATTTGTGGCCAAATGCTCACTGGAGTTTTATGACTCTTTGCAAGGGAGATTTCAGTCATCATTTGTGGTGTTCTTTGAAAATTAGCTTCTTTCCCCCCTTTCATCTCCAGAACTGGGATGTTAGGAAAAGAGAACTACTTTTTTTTTTAATTCTGTTGCAATATTGCACCCAAAGCTTTAATCAAAAGCGTTGTCCATTTCATTCATCTGGTTCTCACTCAAAAGTGAAAACTTTTTGCTGTATTTGCTTCAAAATGGCTATTTTGAAGTAAAATATCAATCATTTTGTTGTGGATGCTCATTCTAACAATTCAGCCAAGCCAATATGCTCTGTACATGACCGCATTTCACAAGAGCCCACAGAAACAAATCTATCTCCTCTACTGTGATGTCTCATATGCTTTTTTGTCATATGACCTTGTAGCAAGGTCTCATCAGTCAAAGCTATGTTATTTCATGCCTATTATTGTATATGAAACTGCTGACTGGGATTTCACTTGCCTTTTGTTCCAGATCTTCGGGGAGTGGGACTTGCATTTTATTTGGACTCCAACCCTGTTAGATTTTGTATCTCTCACTATATGCCTATGGGATCCTAGTAGTGGAAGAGATGGGAATAGGGAACCATTCCTAAGCAAGCAGCATACTGTGGAAGGTATCTGCAATGCCTCATTCAGCAAGTGTGGATTAAGTGCCTAAATTTGTCCTCTGTTCCCTGGGGATGACACGATATCCCTGGAAGGCAGAATAATAAACATGCCACTGAAGTCGGATAGAAAAAATGTTCTATCTGTTGAACAGAAAGGCATCTGAATAGCTTTATTAGTGCTAAAAACACTAAGAACTTGAAATACAGTCAAAGTACTGGGGCAGGGTAGAAAAAACAGCTGAGAATAAGTCTGGCCTTTTTCACTGATCTGAGAGAAAAAAAACTTGGTATTTGAGAGCTATTTCAGAGTACATGTCTCTCAAATCTTCACAGCTGAGACAGAGTAAGGGGCCCTTGCCATGGTGTTGCACTAAATGGATGTGGGACATCTACAGTATGTGTTTATCTCCCTGTAACCTGCTATCAAGACTGAAGAGAGTCTCTGCTCCCTTAAGATGAAATTTGCCCTTGCCCATCTTGAAGGCTGAAGCTCAATACAGGGCTCGGGATGAGCCTGCTATCCCGAGGTGAGCTCAGGCTGGTAGTCGTTCTGCAGCCAACATGTACGCTGATGTTTTAAATCAACTTGAGTATACATGCTGTAGGATCTGTGGAAGTTGGTAATTTCAGCAACTGTGCACTTACAAGGGGGGGAGGAAGGAACAGTGCAGGTTTTTAGAAGTTTGAGAATATGACTTGCTTGCTGTCAGACACACCTGCATGGCTGCTGCCTTTGAGATGTCTAAGCTACTTCTGCTAGAAGTTGTCATAGGTTATATTTTTAATGCCTGCCCATCCTTAGTGCCTTTCAAAAGATGGGACAGATATTCTCTAATTCCTTTTTACTGATGGAAACCCTGTGTCTTGTCATGGAAGTATGGCCAGATCAAGAGCAGGCCGGGGATACTTCAATGTAACCCCAGCCTAACACCTGAGTATGAATAGGTGTTAGCCACAAACCCATTCATGGGACTCCTCATACATGCAAACCTATCTAAAAACTCTTACACCTGGCTATGAGAACAAAACCAGTTGTGGGTCACCAGAAATACCACCAAAACATTGAATTACGAATAGCACTATGTCCCAGCTCATCTGGCAGAGCAGTGTGGGTGTTGCGTTGCCCCCAAAGGGGGCTCGCTGGCCCACGGAGGAGGCCTGGGGTGCTCTGCGCGGCCCTGGAGATGGGCAGTGCTGACATCCCAATCCCATGAACAGCCACCCTGCAGGGAAGAACCAGGTCCAAGCTGCTTATACCTTAATATTTGAGGTTATAGCCTGGTGCTGGTAGGGAGTGTTGTCAGCTGCTTTAAAGACAACTGTAGAAACTGCAGGACTGAGTGTTTGAATGCAAACTTAGTGTTTTTCCTAATATGCTTCAGTTAGACATTGTCTTATGTTATTCTGATATATGTTAATACCAATCCATGCTTGATATTGCTTTGAACTTAGGGAAAAAAATCAAAAATACTCAGTGGCAATGAGTTACCTACATTTGCTAATGTGTTAGTTTTTTTAAAAAATGTGCTGTGGTTTCGCTGTAACTTTAGTTATTTCCTAGTGAGAGTGAATAAACAGAAGATCATACTTAAGCTTTTTACATCTGTTATCTTGCACATCTTTTTTTTTCTCTGCTGCTTGTAATGACTCCTAACTAATGCTGTAGGTACCACGGAAGATGTATAGGTACATGTTTAATGTTAAAGGAATGACAGAAGTACAACAAAGTAAATAAAAAGGAGTGAAAAATGTTGCTAATTCAGATGCCAAAAGCAATGTAGATGAGGCAGTCTGGAGCTGTGAAGGGAGGCAAAGCCTGACTGCTTACCTAGAACAGAGCTTTTGGGGCAAGTTTTGATGCCCCAAAATGCTTCCTCTTTGAACCCAGATCAGGTCTAAACCTGGGCTGAGCTGAACTCCCTACTCCAGAGGTTGCCTTGATGGCCGTGCAGACACACCATAGGCTGTTGTAATAATCCTGTGTCCTTAGAGAAGGAGATGTTTTGGAGATGTGCCAAATTTCAGCTATATACATCTCCTTTTAGGAAAGGGAACAACCACAATAATCATGTATTTAACTTCCCAGTCTGCTGAAACCCCTGATACCACTCAAGTCCTTTCTTATTATTACATATTATTATTTTATTTATTTATTTTTTAACCTGAGCAGTCATGTTGTTGCAAATGGAAGGCATTAAATCTCTGGGTAACTAAAGCATCTAAGAGTGAAGTTTTCTCCTTTCCTGCCCCATGCTGCATGCAGAAAGCTTAACTCGTGTTCGAATTGTTTTCTGGACTAGCGTGTAAATGAAATAACCAAGGAATGAGAAATCCTGTCTATGGAGTAAGTAGAGGGAGTACTGGAAAACAGGAACACCTTGCTTTCTTTAAAACAATCATCTTTCTCTGGAGAGACCTCCTGACATACATGGAGCAGTCCTGGCTTGAAATGTAATATCAGGATTGTGCAGGTTTTTTCTTTTTGTGTGCGCTGCTTTTGTGCCACTCATATCATGTTTCTTCTTGGCATTATATAGTTTTTATTCTGCCACTAATGCTTTGTGGGTGTCTGTTCTCAGCGATTCTCTTGATGTCATTTTTTCATTATTGATTTACATGCATATGGCAAGTTTCAAATTTTGAGGTCAGTTTGATTCCACCGGTCCCCTTATGGAAGTCCACATAAAATGTCTGATTTGTGAGCCAAGCAATAAATTCATTCCTCGATATTGAGATTATGTTGTTCCTAATCAAAAACTTTTCTGACTTTCTTGATGACACTAGCCTGAATTTGTTATATAGATGACTCAGGGCTTTGCTGTAAAACTTCTAAATTATGTAATTAGATTTGTACAAAATGTTCTTTTGGAATAAACTGGAGTCACTTGACCTTTGGGAGGGTTGTGTGGGTGAAGTGATTTATGTTTTTGTTCTTAAGGTTTCAGATTAACAAAGCAACTGAGTGTGTGCTAAATGTAAGATGCGGAAATTGTTTTTTGGGTGCTTGACGATGTGTTACAGTAACACAGCTAGAAGCTTCTAGTTTCTTCTGTAAGCAATGGCAAGAAAGCTGTTTCCATACATGAGTCTGTTGGATTTCTCTGTCTCTGTGCTGCCTGACTAGCGTTGGAGCCTAGACTGACATTTTGCACTAAATGCCTTGCATTTAGATGGCTGAAGTTGGGAGGGATCAGTCTCTGCTTCTCCTGTGTGGAAGAAGGATTTCAATTTTGGAGGAAGAATGCAGCTCAACAGGATTAGGAAGGGGAGTGTTAGGACCTAAAGTGTCTTCTGTACTGATTATTGAAAGCCACAGGGATATGCTTCTTGTGATTTTAATAAGATAATGTTCTTCTAAGACCAGCTAAGGCCAGATGAGCCTGCTGAGGTCACCTTCCAGCTAGCGCATCTCTGTAAGGGGAAGGGTGCCCTGGCGTGGAGGGAAAGGACTGTTGCGCTGGGGTAAATCTGCAGTAATTTGGACTCTTGTGAGCCCTGCAAGTGACTCCACGCTTTTATCCACATAGCTGATGGTAAAATTTGAGATAAACCCCACTTGGGGCAGGCAGGTATTTGCGAGGTAGTCGAGTATTTAGCAGTGACGACTGAATACTAGTGCCCCTCGCTTTCTTCTGCCACAGCACACTGTCGTCTGCACGTAGTCTGTTGTCTCGGTGATTTAAAACCAGCTTCTTCCTTCTCCCCTCGCTCCCCCCTGCTGTCAGCGATGGCATTTTCCAGATCTCTCTCCAGGACTTGACTTGCATCCTGAGCCTGAGCAGCCCTGTGTTTTAGCCTTGCCTTAAAGCGGCCGCCTCTGGCGGGGATGATATACAGTAGTCTCCTTTATTTACACTAACGTCGCTTTAATGAGAAATACCCTGCATTTCCCCCCAGGAACAGGCCGGCTGCTATCCTACCACACATTCTGTTCCCTGGGATGTCCGTGGAAAGGGCATATGGATTTCTCACTGTTCCAAGTGAAAAATGTTCCTGATGAACGTAAATTTTGTTCTGATGTTCATAGGTATATTGGGATCTATGAGCTTTTTGTGTGGCTTGGAATGCCAGTCTGCTCTTTGCCTCTAAAACAGAGTTTGATTTACAGTAGTTCTCTGTGAAAAACAGTAATACATGATTTATAATGGTATTCAGCCAACAACAATGATTTCCCAAGTGTTCATTTAAAAAAAAAAAGTGCAGTAGGAGGCTCAAGCTGTCTGTTAGACTCAAGGCCATCCTCGCTATGCCCAAAAGATCAAGCTTTAAGTGATTGTGCTCAGCCCTGCCATCAGATGTCTGTGAAACTCAGGCCTGGCTCACAACATTTGTGTGCTCTGAGCTGTAGTTTCTGTCTGGGCTTTTGCCTGCGGAAGGTGCAGTTTTTGCTTGGGTCAGACAAAAAACGCAGCTGAAGAGCTGGCCCGTAACCTCCGAGTGCGTCACATACGATGCATGCTGTTATGGCTGTGACTTCAGGAAGCATCTCCTCCTGCATTTGGATAAAACCAGATGTTTTCTTATTTCCCTGAGTGCTCTGGGGACAGCTTTGCTTCTGGCTGCCAGAACGAATGGTTTGGAGCAGTTGGAGACTGCTTGGCTTTGGGAAGAGCTGTTGCACAGTGTTAGGTTTTGTTGTTCGGTAGTTTCCTTCATCTTACTTTTCTGATGAGTTCTCTTTTTCTTTTTCCAATGAATCCTCTTCCCTTGGGGTGTGGGTTGGTGTCAAAATGAAAATATATAGGTGTCCATTTCTCTGTCTCCCTCCTGCCCACTCATTGACACTAGTGCCTTTCTGAAGGAAACGGACCCCTTGGGGTGAATAAATACCCCTAAAATAAAAGGAAAAAATATTTTACACTCTCTGATGCCAAAGGGGTGTGCTCGCAATAGCAGCAGGCGGTCACTGCCTGATTCTTTCTGCCAGCGCCTCTTTAGCCTGGCTTTTCTTCGGGTTGTTTTTTTTGGTTTTGGTGATATATTACTTGGAATGATAAGGAATTATGGCCTCTTCTTGTCTGACTAGGCCTAACAAGTTTGTCCCATTAAGAATATTTCATTAAAAGTTTATCCCATGTGCTTCAAACTGCTCTTGTCATAACAGTGTCCAGATGCGTCTTTAAAATTGTCTTTATCCGTTGGTTGCGATAACCTTACTTGGCGGCTTACCCTCTGCACTGAATACTGTATTCATTATCTTATGGAGTTCTGCTTCAGTGCCCTGGTCTCTCTCTGTGCTCTCATTTTTTTTTTTAGTGAGAGGCTCAATAAACTAGGAAACAGAAACTTCATTTTGGCCAGGGCTTTAGATTTATAGTTCTTTGGTCGGTGACCAAACAAGTTAAAATACAGCTCAGTCATTTTGCCTTATCTCACTGGTAAAACACAGTATCTGCAGAAACTGAATTCATCCTCTTGTTTCTGCTGTTTTAGCACTTAGTTATTCTGCCTTCTCTATTCAGCGAGTCCCAGCCTCTTGCATAGCAAAGCTCTTCTTTCCCATGCTTTGATTGAAACTTCCTCTCATTTCAGCTGTGCTTTACCAAGAGTACTTTGTCCTTAGCAGTGAAGGAAAGACACAGCTCCTTGACACCAGCTTGCGAAGCCCATGCTGAGAATTCTTGTTTTAATACAATAACAGCCTTCCTAAGGAAGGCAATCAGAACGGCATGCACATCATCTGCGCTGTGTAAAGCGACTGCATCACTTGGACTGGTATGATGTCCTTTGTTAATGCACCCTCTGGACCTATTTGCATTCAGACGTAGAGTGGAAAATTGTAAGGACTTCATGAGAGCTATAACCAATAAAGCCTCTCAGGGGATGATTTTTAGGGGCCTGTGTTTCCGGCTTGGAATTTTTGCATCTCTTTTTTTGCTTTCCTTGCAAATACTTTACATCAAACCTTGCAGTTTTCTTTTTCATTCAATTTAACAGCCATTTTAATTCTTGGCAGGATTTTTCATTATAGTATTCTACAGCAGCTTAAATATCTCAGCTGCAGATAAAGCAAATGATTAATCTTCAGTTTTTAAATGGTCAGCAAACTTTGTCTGGTGTTTATGTTCTTTTTCCCCTAATGATGTACAAATATTTATAACAAAGAGCTGGTCCTTATCTTTCCCTTATCAAATCTTTTATCAATGGTTGCTGCTACTTGCGACCACTCRCTGTATCCTGGGTTTGAAACTGTTTTGTATCAATCTATTAGGTTGAGTGGCCTGGGTGCTGGGATCCAAATGCATATATGGAGACATGCATTTTCTAGATATGCTTGCTGTGCCCTGCTCTGCTTTTCTGATTAAGCCTTCCATCCTGTAAACCCATTTCTGATGCTAGTGCTATGCTCTTCCACATGTTCCTGAATGTTTTTTCCATCATTACTTTTTAGTTTTATCCAATAATGGGCATATCTGTCTAAAAATTCAATGCCTAGAGAGTGTGAAATAAGGGAATGTGAACATTTCAACGGTATAAAATGCTGAAATCAGATTTGTTTTATCTTCCCTGACAGAAAAAGACAACATTAAAGGAAAAGAGTAAGTAAGAGTGGAATTAAGGAGTTAAGGTTCTCGATTGCGTAATGTATGGAAGATAAAAATTTCAGATGTTCTCAGATTACATTATTCTCCAGCCTGTCATTAGACATTTGAAATGAATCGGCATCCTTTTAGTGCTCTTGTTTCTGTAGTGCAAGAATCGCGTCAGAGTCAATCCGAGACGCTGTATGTTACTGACTGTGCAGAGAGCAATGCTGCAATCATTTCAGCAGTGAAACGGGGAAAGTGCTGCCTGGGTAGGATGCATCCARCCTGCAGGAAAACTGATCTAAAAATGGTGCCAAAAATGGCTGAGGTGCTGCTCTTTCCTGTCAAATATTTCCTATATTCTTGGTTTGGATGTTGCCTCCAGAGGTGAACTGCGGTGTTACCTCCTGGAAGGAGCATGAGAACGGACTGCCYTGAATTCTGATCTTCCTTCTGTTACATGAAGTAATTTTTCTGTTTGTCTCAGTTTTCTTAGTTCCTTTAATTCCAACTGCAGTGGCCTGTTGGGGAAAATAAAAAGCACTCTTAAAATTCTTTTCTAATGGTTACAAGATAACCATAGCATACTACTCTAATATTTACACTGGAGTAAATGCTGCTCCTGCTGTGAGGCAAATAGGGCTCATAATCTGGTGTGGACTTCCAGGCATCTAATGGGAAAGCCCCGATAGCCCTGCACAGCAGAGGAGGAAAATCAGGAGCAGAAATCCTGGGTTGTCCAGGCTATTGCCCTCTCTGCCTTTTGTGTACACTGCAAAACGGCAAATTCTGTGCATCCTTTTTCCTAAATGAAGAAAGAATCTGACCTTTAATCCTCTTTCCCTAATTACCTTACATCTGTACCTCACTTGATTTGGGCCTTAATGCAGCAAAGCTTTTTAAGCATGTTAGTGTTTTGCTTAATCAGGTCATTGGGTTCTAATCCAAGTACTCTCATAGGCCTTCCTTCCCTGGTTTGGACAGCACTTTCTTGTTTCCAGGCAAAATCAAAATGTGGTAGGATTTTTGGTTTTTGTTTTTCCTTCTTGGCACTCCTCACAAAAACTTCTCTTATTGCTTTAAAGTGTTTTGGCTCTTTTTCTCTAAGCATATTGGCAATAAAGCTGTGCTGATATGCAAGTTCAGTCAGGACAGACCTTTTGATGCTGCTCAGGAGCTGCCCACTCCCCCTGCTGAGAGGACACAGGGGTGAGCATCCATCGCATGGCTGGTCCCTGCCATCCACACTAGCCCAGTGCCCTCAGCATCCTTCTGCCTGGTACAAAGCGGCAGCGCGTTGTTATATATAGCTGCACAGCCATCCACTTTTCCTTCTCCAAGGTAAAGGTCTCAGCCCTTCCTGAATGTTTGCTTTTTTTTAATGTAATTTCAAGGCTGCTTCAAATAGTTCATCACTCTTGCCGCCCAAAAAACCATGTGTTTTGCCCCAATTCTGTCTGCCTTATCTCCTTAGCCTGCAGGCTCCTCAGGGTGGCAGTTGTCTCCTCTTTTCAGAGAGGGTTGTGATTTCAGTTGAGCCTTTGGGCTGCTGTGTAACATGGAGTAATATTTTCTCTAATTTAATTAACTGCTGCTATTCTCTTGAAATGCCAGTGTGGTTCCTTGGTATGTTGCCTTCCTCTCCGAAGGTATTTAGTGTTGCTAGGCAGGTTGCTACTGCAGAGCAGCCCTACAGTACTGAATAGCAATCCCGAACCTTCCTGAAAGGGGCAGTTTGGGCAATGTTYGAGAGCTCATCTGTGCCGTGTATTCCTTCTAATTTATACCCGCTATAGAACATTCTCTATGAGATTCTGCGTGCTTTTAAAGAGAGCTTTATGAATCCACTCCATTTTTATGGAATRGTATAGGTGCTGTCCATGTTAAAAACTTTATTGGTCATCTTCGTTGTGACAGAAAATTGAGTTTCTCTTTATTAGGCTATAATGGTGGTTGGTGTATGTCACACCACTCAAAAAAAAAAACAACCCAAAACAAAGTCTACTTTAAAATTGGAAACTCTGCTGTATTTYGTATTTCCACTTAAAATTACTGCTCTTTAAAGAAAAATGTTCTAGTTGGATTTGGAACTTGTGGACTTTTATATCCCTATTTCACATTAAGGAAACTCAACTGTAAGGAAGGGTTGCTTCTACATTTACCACAAATCTGTGGGGGAGAGTCATAGGCTATGAAGTGCAGATGAACGCAGAGAAAAATCTCTCTACACTAATAAGCAGTGTCGAAACAGTTTCATTGCGCCTTTAGCCATACGATGGCCTCCATACAAGGCACGTAACTAAGAGCATCCTGAGGTACTTGGTACAGGCTGAAAGCAGCCAAAGCGATAGCAGTGTGTTAAGGCAGTCATGCCCATTGCCCRAGAGAGGTGGTGTATCCACAGATTTGTAGACTTGGACTCCAGAAAGCAGGTTTTGCTTCTCGCTCGTATCCAGATTCCCTCTTTCACCTTGGGCCTTGCTCGAACCTGCCCTGAAGCTGAGCGTAAAGCAGGTTTGGTTGTTTACCTCCCCAGCTGTCAGCCACCTACGTGAAAAGGGGATGGTTTATTCCTCTGACCTTCCTCATCTCCCTAGGGCACCAACACTTTGGCATGCAGACGGTTTTGTTTGTTCTGTGTCTTCATGGTACTTAACACGTCAGGTCTGTATCTCAGCTGGGACTCCGAGGTGTTACTGTAATATTATCATAATCATTGCAGGCGAGCAGGCAAAGGATTTGGGGCTTAGATGTTCTCTCTTGGGTTTGGTCACTGGAGCCCGTCTGCACGTGTCCTGTCACTGTAATTTTGTCAGAGTGCGTTGCAAGTGTCCACTGTTGACTTCTGGGATTCATCGAACACATCGTTAAATTACTTCTGCAGGTTAATTGAAGAAGCTACATGAGTTCACGTGTTAAGATGAGCTGAGTAATAATCCCCTCTGTGTGTTTTGAAAGCCCAGTTTGAAATCAGTAACTATGCAGTTATTCCCTGCCCTTTAAATAAATATTGCTGTAAAGGTCACAGTCCTTGCTGGTGCAGACAGCATTTCTTGGGCTGTTCTTTGAAGGTATCTGATGGAGAAGGACACAAGGACAAATTGTAAACTCACTTTTACAGAGTGAGTCAGATTAAAATCAAGCAGGTTCTGGAGGAAATGATGCCTGGTTTAATGTATTTAATTAATCTATTTTAGGTTTGCATCACTAATTAATCTCTTTTATGGTTCACTTTACTGCATGTAAAAGCATACTTGTAATGTGATAGTTTGTCCTAACTGCTAGCATGTCTGTGTTTAAAAAAAAAAAAAAAAAAAAAAGGCAGTCGTTTCTGCCTACAGTTGTTTTCCATGAATTTCCAGTCTTTCAATGACTTAAATGAAACGTGGAGTAGCTGCAGTGGGACACAGGAGGCTCTGTGTAATCAGCAACAACCCTCTTGGGAGCAGTAACTGGATCTGTGGCTGGTCACTCCAGGATGTGATCCAGTAGTGTCCTTAAGCAAAATGTTTGTTTTGGGGGAACTTTAACTCTTGAAAAACACCCCCATTTGATGACCAGTATTTGTGAGAGAGTAGGCATAAGCTTTCTACRCGTACCAAGGCAGAAGGTGTGCTATGGTTTTGCACCTTGGTGTCTCCATTCACTGTGAAGTCCCCAGCCTTTCAGAGTGGGTCGACTGGAGGAAGCATGAAAATGTCAAAATTCTGACTGTCTTCCTAGATGTTGTTATAATAAAACCCAATTTATGGTGGTCRAGTATTTGCACAGGTCCTAGAAGGATCCAGTTTGATGCAGTGCTCTGAAGTTGATTGTTTTTTCTGTGAAAACAAAACAATTTGGAGGTCTTGCTTTAGCTCCAYGTATAATTGGTGTCTCTTCCTTTGCTCCCAGCTGTGTCCAGCATGAGAACAGGACAGGACCTGTTTTTAAGGCGTTAGGATAATCCAACCTCTAACAGCAAAGGTGTGAATGGATCAGACCTCCATCTGGGAAGATGAATGAGACTGTGGCTGGTAGATCGTTGGATTAAAACACTCCAATACCCAATTATTTGATAAATGGAGAAGGAATGTGATGCAGAAACCAGTCTGCGCAATCTAAATGCAGAGGCTGTGTCTAACAGAGCAATGGGAAAAGGAAGGCTGCCATCTTTTTGACAGGGTCTTAAAGAGGCTTTGCACATCCTGGGGAATCATTGATATCCAGCTGGAGGAAGCTGAAAAAAATGAATTGATGCTGGGCAAAGGGAGACTCTTTCATTGCATTCACAGCCAGTCATGTGTAGCATGCTGTCTCCTACGAATTAAGAGTGAAACAAAGTGAGTGGATGAGAAGCATGACAAATTAAACCTCTGGATAACCCCATGTCAATAAATCAGTTGCCCCAAACACTAGAACTTGGTGCATCAACATGCCATGAAATCCTGTAAAAGCAGAACTTTACACTCCACTTATTTGATGCTGAAGCTTTGCTTGAGTGCTTAAAAGTACCAGATCTTGTAAAACTGTGCAGGGCCATTCTTTACTACAGGTTTCACCTGCATGTGATGTTCCAGTTAAAACACCCCCATGGTTTGGGTGAAAGGAGGAAATACTTTTGACATGTCATTTGGGGTAYGCCAGAAATCGGGCATATATTATGCATAACTCGCATCTCAGCTGGAAAACCAAATCAAGCTCCAGCATGATTCTGAACGCTCATGACAAGACCATGGCCTCCTTTTGCAATATGAGGTTTATTCTCAAACCCTTATACATGATAAAATGATTTAATTGTAAAAAGCTCTCATTAGTTACTAAATAGTTGAGACAACTATTGCTATTCAGTGGTTACAGGTAATGCAACATTCCCAATTAAATTATATATACACCAGAATTCAGCCAGAAAGAGCACTTTGGGCAACCTTTCTTCTGACCCCCTATGCTCCCCCCCCACTTCTCAGTACAGCAGAGAGCCAAATCCATATGCAACCCGTGTGTTCAGATATATTTGCCCCTTTGCACTTCCTTTCCGTAGGCAGGGCAGAAACTGAAAGGATCTCTGTGTGTGCACGTGGGCATTTTCAGACAAATGAAAGAAATTTGCACCTTTGTTAACACTGTTCTGTTAGACTGAAAACAAGGTAGCTTCTGGGAATCGGAGTTAAAGCAGGTTTTTTTTTCTTCTCCTTTGGACTAAAATGCCTCAAAGTAACTCTTTGTGAGATGGATTTTGGTCTCTCGTGTATCTCTGATGTTATTGCTTTATTTACTGTTTGTATTGCAGTAACATTCAGGACCAGGATCTTTTTATGTCTAGAAAAAAATGCAATTAAAACAAACAAAAAAATAATTCTCTTAGTAAGGCATCACAGCATGGGTAGACTTGAAGAGGCCTAAAGAAGGTTTTTTGGGTTTTTTTTGGGGGGAGGGGTTGTTTGTTTTTTGTTTTTTTTAAACTGTGGTTATAAAAATTCCTGCATGCCACCTAGCCATAACGCTGCCTGGATAACTTAGTAAGTAGGAAGTCAAGGGGCAATATCACTCCAAGCACAGTACTGGGGCTCTAGAGGGGGAGAAATACAGGAGGTCATTCAGGCCCTTAAGAGAGCCCATGTCGGGGTAATGGGATGAAGATGTGGATGGGGTGGCTCTGAGTGAAGCTCTAGGAAAGGAGCGGCAGCAGTGCTGCTGGGCATTTATCTGCCTGTTTGTCTTTCAAACTCAGTCTATCAACCATCTTAAATTTGAAAGAGAACGGAAATTTTAAAGACAAATTCCTAACAAAGCATAAACTCCCCAGTTCTGGGGGGGATGGTCCACCTTGGCTGCCTCATCTGTGCAGAAAAAGCCATGAGTCTGTGGCGGCTTTACCCTGCTCCCGGTGGCTGAGCTCTGAAACGGGCTCCAAAATGCAAACAAATTCTGCCTCTTGCATCTCTTTTTGATAGCAGCTGCTCAAAAGCCCCACATTTGAGGTGGTAAGACGTGGCTTTTGCGGCATGGAAATGCTGTTCCTGGGAATTACATGCATTGCCCAAATGATGTTAAATTTCATATCTGGACCAAAATTCTAGTAACAACCACTGTCCTTCACGGGCTCTGGCAGAGCTACCAGCCAACAGCTCCAGCCTTTGGGCTCTATTGTAACCACATGTAAAATAAAACGTTGCAAGTAGCTACCCATTTTGTAAAATGCTGTTACCAGTATTTCCCATCTGAATGTTGAAATGTCAGTGCATTTGCGACGCACAAACACTGGCCAGGGGACGAGGGAGGAGGTCTGAGCCTGCAAAGCCGGGAATCTCGTGGCCTCCGGCTCAGTCTGGGGGTTTGATCTCCTCCCTGCTGGGGGAGGATCTTTGCCTAGCCTATTTTGCTGAGTTGGCACAAAAATGAGCACTTTTTTTTGTAGCCTAAAACTGCTCTCATCTTTAAGCCTTGCTGAGCAAATGAGATGTTGTTCACTAGTTCTCTGGACATTATTTGTTAGTAAAGAACCCCTCCCTCTCCCATAGCAAAGAAATTTAATTGAAGCAACAACTGGTTTACCACTATCTGGTTTAAAAAAAAAAAATCTAATAAATGTTTAGTATTTTAACAGAGTTCAGCACATGCTCCAACAATACAGCATCTGCGTTTTCTCTGCCTTTTTTTTTCTTTAAGCTTGGCATACAAAGTACCATTTAAATACCATGGTGAAAAGGGCAAGCATTCGATTTAATGCCTTTGAAATTATTCTGGAATTAAATCCCAGGCAATACATCTAAGTCGAGCAATGTTACATGTAGCCACATGCAGCTAATGAGCCATCAAAGGCAATGTTTTAAATCCACATGTATACAGTACGCAGATCCTTTGTTTTTGCTGTCATAATACAAATCACCAACCTTGATTCTAAATCAAACACAGGTAAAAGAAAAGAAAAAATAAGCAAAAGAAAAAAGAGGGAGTATCTTTGTGGCTAATTGGAAAGAAATTTGAAACAACAATTGGGGTTTCTTTCAACACCATTAATCATCTCTGCTGGAACATCCTTCACAATGAAGTTTTTCTTGCCCTTGTTGTTTTTTTTTTATGAGCATTTTGTGCTGTGTTATTTTGTAGTTCTTGAAAGCTATCTCCCCCTTGCTGGGGTGGAAGGGCTCAGAGCACGGCCCATTACAACAGGTTTTCTGTGATCCCTGTGGGCAAGTAACTTCGTCTTGTGCCCTGAGCTGACCCTTAAGGAAGCGGTTGCTTCTGTCGGGGTATTCGGAGGGCGAGCTGTCTGGGACGATGCCATTTCATCTTCTCTCTACACCGTCTAGCACAACAAGGCATTGGCCTTGGCTGAGGGGCTCTAAGATATAATGCAATGAAAACAATAAGCCAGACTGGGAGGGTGTAAGAGGATATTTGCATACACTGAGTCAAGACGTGGGTGCTGACAGCATTTCCTTCCCCTACCTTGTTTTTTTCCCCCCAGCAAAATTAACTTATGGAGCAGATACTGGTCCATGCTGGCGATGGGTGCCTGCAGGCTGCTTAACGGCGGGTCTAAAATGAGTTATGGCTGTTAGCCAGCTCTGCAACCATGAGCATTCACCTTGCTTGTGGTACCCAGATGGGAGGCTCATTCCTGGAGCGGGCACCTCTGCTGGCCCTTGAGCCAAGGAGCAGCGCCAGGGGAATGCCTGGGATGCCTTGTCATCTGCATTGGCCACCTTGATTTCTACCAGCACTGCTGTGAGAAAACATTAGATCATCCTCAACTTGTTTTCCATTTAGTTGAGTTATTTGCCAGCAAGACAGCTGAATGGGTGCTGGGGTGGCTTTCAAAGGCAAATCGCTGTGAAGCAGGGTGCTGCGTGTACCATGTATTTTTCCCAACGCCTCCTTTTGACTGCTTTGGTTCTTGGACAACTCTCAAATTTTTTGAATCATGTCGGATGTAACTGCTGGATGATGGAAGCTTGAAAATGAGCAACTGTTAGAAGCATCCGTTTGTGTTAGGTGATGTACTTCTGTGAGCTATGAGGTAGGGCTTGCCTTAAAGAGCTTACGCTTGAAATGCCCAAGGTGGCGAGAAGGTGGGAGCAGGGAAAGGTTATTGCCTTTGCACAGGTGCAGTAGGTATGGCACAGAGGAATTAAATGACTTCTCTAGAGTCATGCACGAATTGCTTGGCAGCTTGCAGTCAGGCCAGTCCTGATGTGCAGAACTCTCTCACCCTTGAGGGCCATTTCAGGAAACGGAAAAAAAGCAGGTGAATTGCCAGGAAGGTTGATCTTTATCAACTTTCTGGGCAGTCAGTGGAGCTTATTTGAGGATTTAGTTTGCTGTAGGAGTTCCAGCTGTTGAGGAACCCCCGGGTTCCTTAAAACTAGCCTTACCCTTATAGCTTCACCTTACCTGGAGCCGTGGCTCTAGGTCCGTGGGCTGTGAAGCTGTGTGCACACATGCATGCGCGTATATGTGTGGAGGTGTGCTCGTTCTCTGGAAGCAAAGCCCAGCTGCAGTATTCCCAGGTGGGAATTGAAGAACTCAGAGCTGGAATTTGCAACTATGATAATCCTTTAAAATAGCCAGTAATCTAGTAAGCAATAAAGAAAAGCTCTTAGGAGAATGCAGGGGAAAGCTGTATGAGTCCTTCCGCCTGCTGCATTAACCAAGTTTTCCCAAGCTCTTACTACTGATCTTTATAATTTTTGAGCCAAACAATATGCTTGTTGCATTTTGGTTTAAACATTATGGTGTGCTCTCACTAATGGAGTTGTTAAGAGGTTATAATGTTTATTGAGTCTTGACTTTTCTCAGTTCTTGACACTCAAGCAACTTGAATCGGATTCTGTGAGATTTTTAACTTTTTAGAAAAGAACTGTGGAAAATAAAGCAGACTTTGCCTTTGTAATTAAAGTAACATTTTCTATTTAAAAATATTTTTGTTTTTTATTTATATGTTTTTGTATGCATATTTATATAATGTAAGTCTTTATTTTTTTCCTATACTGCAAGTTCTATTCATATATTAGAAAAAAAGTAGCATCAATGGAGACAGTGGTGATCTTTGTATTCAGCATACATTAATATGATGAATAGAGATATTTTCACTATATCAGTGCAAATATTTATAAACTGTACATCACTGTGATCTACTTTAAAATATATTTTCTCTCGCAGGGGTTTCCTCTGTTTGTCATGCTATTTATCCAACCAGGAAACACTGGAAAACTGGAATGTGTTAACAGAACAAGCTAGAAAGCTACAAATCACTCTTTCTGCCCCTCTGTGGGAATAATGTGAGTATTTATAGATCTGGAAAGCTTTCAGGAGTCTTTAATAAGCAAGAGCCAAACTGTTCTTTCTGTGCTGATGCCATTTCTTGTTTTGACCTGGACATCCATCAGTTAGGAGCTGTAGCACCAGGAAGACTGATTTAAATCAGTCATCCAGGCTTAGGCCAAAGGGACGCCGCTAGGGTAGCATCAGGCACACAACAAAAAGGGCTCACGGGGAGTGAGTGGTTTCTTGCTTTTGGATGCTGCATTTTATGTGAAAGGTGGGTAGGATTTTATGAGAAGTGAGTATGATGATAAGACGAAAGAGGAGGCTCCAGTGAGCTCCTCTCACTTCTTGAAGCCAACTGGTGGAGTGGGGAAAGGAGGAGGGTTAACACAATCCAGTGGGAAAGCAAGGGGCAGAAAAAGTACATCAAAGCAAAGGCTGAGCCAAGGTCAGCAGCGGTGTCAGGTCCAAAGAGAAATGGATAGGGGAAAATCTGAACTCCACGCACCTTTCCTGGCACGGAGAACAGCGTCAGGCAATAGAGGGAAGAGTGGAGGTCAGCTGAAATGGAGATTCATGAAACCTGGAGTGAGAAGGATTTTCTTTGCAAAAGGAAAATTCACTGTCACAAAAAGAAAGTGTCTCATGAAAAATCAAAGCTCTCCTGTTGTCGTCTTTTTCTTGAGTTTCCAGGAACAAGGTTGGAGCAGAACCTCCAAAAGGGCCTGGGAGTGTGCACATGGCTTGCGAGAGGAGATGCAAGGTGGGATTTTAGCATAGCTTATCCTTCATATGATTCTTTCATGTTAAGGTTGTATTGAGGCTTTTGCTATCGTTGGCTTTAAGACCAAAGGCCTAATTCTGACCAGGACAAAAGTCCCTGTTTCTTCAATGCAGTATCTACCAAAGTTAAAGCTGCAGGATAGAGCCTCAATTCTTTGTTCACATACAGGCAAAACAAATCAATAAAGCATACCCAATGACTCACTTGGGATCATAGATTCTATAAACCCTTCCAGAATATTAAGTTTTACTTTAGCATTTTGCCTGAGGATGTTGTGTGGGCATGAAGCACTGAGCTCAGCTATATCCTATGGCAATAAATGGTCATATAATAGTTGGAAAGTTATCTATTATGAAATGTCCCTAACAAAATTGTGTGTTGTCTGGGGATGGAGACAAAGCAATCAAAAACCAAATATGCAGTGTGGGAAGAAAAGACTACAGTTGCTTCAATCTGCATTAAATCCAGATTCTGGGGAAAAAAATGTGTATCAGGTAGGACTATTTGATCAGCCTCTCATGCATTGGGAAGCTTATGCACATTGTTGACAATATGTATGTGGCTGGACTGGAGTTGTATCCAGACTGGGATCTGCTGCACCCAGCTGCAAACTGTGATGGAAAGTGAGGTGCAGGACTAGATGAAGCTGTGGCTGCCACGTGTGCAGCTCCATGGCAGGAATGGGAAGGAGTATCTTCAGGAGAAGACTGATTAGCTGACACAAAAGCATAGAACAAGTTACTACTGTGCTGCGGCACTGGCCTTTTGCCTGGCTGCTGACAAGCCGCTTGGCATGCTCCCAGGGAGTTTGGGTTTCTTGGGTCTGCTGGCTCAGAGCCAGCCTGCAGTTCAGGCTGCTGCTGGCTGCTGTGGTCCAGCATCTGCAGGTTTAGCATAGATGTGTCCCAGCAACTGCCCGGGCTGAGGACACCCAGCTCCATGGTTTCCTTGCTGAGGAGCCAGCGGTCTGGCCACCTCTGATGTGCTCTCCGATTGCTTGGGAATGGGTCTGGGGACACCTGGCTCCCTGCTGGGTCATTGGAGCTGAAGGCAAGCTGAGTACCTGGCAGCTCTAGGGATGAAGAAATCTCACCCTTTGTCTACTTTAGAAAAACTGTAATAGTATTTCAATATTCTTTATAGGTGGGAAATAATAAAAAACATTGTAATTTCTAGTCCTCTGTCCCCAAAATGGAATGATGATAATTCTTCTCCAAACTCCCCATGAACTGCACTTCAGTCAGCCCTACCCTTAATGGCTCATCAGATTTCCTGTGTCATGTGCCCTTTCTTCAGACTGCAACCTCTGCTCTTCGGTGCTGGTCCTTTTGTCTTCAGGGTTCATTTGCCTTGATCGTACGTACGCTGTAAAGTGGTTGCTTTGTCTCTTCATTCAGTGGTTAGAGAAATTTTCTCGTGATTTTTCCCAAAGGCCAATTTAGATGCTATTTCCTCTTTGGTAATTGTCTCTGTCCTTTAAATAACCTTGGGACACAGGAGAAATCTGTGCTCTCTTCTTCGTCTCCATTCATGTTAAAGTGCGTGCTCCTTTCTGTGTTGCTGTTCGTAATAAGCTGCTTAAATCTAGTGCTTAAAATCCTTGCTGGCACGGCTTTCCACCACAGTTCATGTCGGGGAGCCACAGCAAGCAGTGGAGCACAGGACAAGAGCTCTCACCCCAAAATGTCCAGGTCAGGGAACAAACTGATCCAGGTAACTTAAATGTCTCAAAGCCCCAGGTACAGTAACAGTTAGCCGAAGGAATCGGGCTCTGTATGGGCGACTGTGGCCTGTCCTCATGTTGATGACTCCTGAGCTAAAATCTTGTTAAGGTCAGACTGTCCCCCAAGGGAAGGGCTGTTATATTCAGCAGGTAAAGTGCATATAAATTTAAGGAAGTGGCTGTGCAACAATGTTTTTGCACATAAATAATCAACAGGTTATTAAGTAATCTTCAGTTATAGAAAGGGAAGAAAGGGCAACTTTTGGTTTAAAAATGTGTTGTTAAACAGTCATGGTAGGAAAAAATGGTATGTCCTCGGAAAAAAACACTGATCTTGGAGCTTTTTGGATGACTTGAGCCTGGGCAAAGAGCTGGAATGGTGGTTTTATCATATCTGTGCAGACCACAGCCCTGGCCAAAAGCTTCGGGTGTCCCCATGCTGGTGCGAGCAGCCTTGCTCAGCCCAGTGCTTTCTTCCCTTGGTTGCAGGGGGAAGCAGTAGCTCACCTGTGTCCAGGAAGTGCCTTGGGAATACACACACCTCCTCATCCCCGGATTGCAGGTCTAGTGTCTGCACTAACTCACAGTAGTCCAAACCTGTGGTTTTCACAAGCTGATGGGGATTGCACCTTAGCCGTGCTGCAGCCTGGGAATAGAGGATGTACTGGTTAGTCTCACCTGTAATAAAAAGTAAAGGATTTGGCCAGAGGTGAAGACCCCTCTGCACATCCTCAGCAAATACAATTACATGTCCTCCCTTTCATGGGCTCTGTGCTGGAGCATTTGGGAATTTAATAGGCCAGGCCAGTGTGTCACAAGTGCCTCTTCTCAGACTTTAGCATTATTTTTAATCAAAGCATTAAATAATAATGCTTTTAAAAAGAAACAAAAACCACTTCAGTGGAACATTGCGTCCTGAAGTGCCCCGAACAATAACGCTGCTCCAAATTCCTGCTCTGTGTGTGGTGAGGAGACCAAGACAAGCATGGGACTTTATTATGAGACCTGAGCCACAGCCGCTGAGGAGGAATGGAGTAAGAAAGGTGGAAGGGAGTCTATAACACAGAGGTAATGCTGCTGTCTGAAAAAAAACCCAGCCCTTTTTATAATCTGAGACGTCAGCTGCACTCTTGCTTGGGTTTATTTTAAATTTTAATAGCTCTTACAGCTGACTGACAATTGAGGGACTCGTGTCCTGCCTTTGTGGGTAGCACAGAGCGGGCAGCGATGTTGCACTTCTCTGCACCCTCCCACCAGCGTGTCCCAGCTTGGACGCAGAGGGGACCACATCTGGGCCCAGGCTGCTGTTCGCTTGTGCCCTTTCACTCCTTGCTTCCCCTGCTGAGCCTAGCGAAAAGGGCTCCAATTAGTTCCAATTGTGGTGACGGTTTTGTGCGAGGTTAGACACCTTTCTGTGAAGAATGGGAACGAGCCTGCCACCTCATTAAGCCGCCAAACTGCTGTTCAATGGTGGCTGCTCTCTGTCCCGCTAACCTGGCTGGGTTTTGTGTAGCGCCCGAGAGGCAGGAGTCTCTGCATCTCTGCTTGGACCACAGGCTGTGTGTGTGCAAGGCGGTCTTCCCAAACGGAGGTCTGAGGCAGGAAAACGCCAGCAAGGCTTTGCATGGCCCTGCTGGCACACTGGTGCTTCTCTGCCCTGATAGGAGTTTTTGATTTACAGGAGCAGTGTTGGGTATAGCTGGACTGTCCAAGGATGGATCCAGTCCGTGGTCATGTCCAAACCAGGCAAGACTTGTAATCTCTGATGTAAACATAGCATCGATCCCTTTTGCTTTATACTTTACCTGCGCAAAAACCTTGTGGATGCTATAGTACAGCTTGGGTTTGTTCTAGCGACAAGAAACTTGAAGGCTGGTGAAGTAGCGGAGGGACAGACACGCACATGAACAAAAAAGCCCCTAGGAGGGGCTCAAAGGTGTGTAGCTGGAAGAGGGGAGCAGGGAGTGTAAAATCACGTTGTATGGAGGAGAGCTGGGATGATCTCCCACCCCTGCTAGTAGGAAGAACAGCACTCCAGTACTGAGGATAACTCTAACCAAAAATCACAACTGGTTAGCTGCCAGAGGAGCTGGACACAGGCAGGAGGGAGCAGAAGCCAGAAATGTGTAAATTGCCACATTAGCTAGTCCATGAAGAATGGCAGTACCCAAATGGTTCTCTCTCCCTTCGTGCCGCATATCTATGCCACTGATTTTGGTGCTGCAGAATTATATTTTGCTCACTGAAATCAGAGACCTCCTAAAGCCAATAGGGTTTATGCAGCTGATTTCAAAAAGGACAGGATTTTGCCCCCCCTGAGAGCAGACTGTTCATTCATAAATAGTACTTAGGGAGGGTGTGATTACACAACTCATGCTTGCGAGAGAAGTTTTTAATTCACATGTCTGTGTCAATTAAAAGTTGCAAGAGGCAAATTCAGCTTTGGGGATACCTGGCTATGTGCTGTGTGTGTCAGTGTGGAAATGCTATTGCCCCATCTGATAGCTTCTGAGCAAATTGCATGCCTGCTTGGAGCAACTCCCCAGAAAATAGCTGCACTGATATTTCAAGAGTCTTCCGTATTCTTCTAAAGTATCTAATAGCATGGACACCTCTTAAAATGGTCTCGTTCTAAATACCCTCGAACTCACTGGTTCGCAGTTCAAAAGGAGGAGACAATAAAACACACACAGTTAGAATGTGGTAGTTTTGCTCTCTCCTTCCAACAAGCTCTTGAATTACTTTACACATTGGAGTCAATTAGGCTTTCCTTTATTGTAATTAAAGTTCAGATGATGTGTTCATGTCACTTCTTTCCTACTCTCTTGTGCTGCATCCATCTATATTCTCCAGGAATGAGCTGCTTCGTGCAGTTTGATTTAAGTTTGTGTTGTTGGCGGTTTGTTTGTTATGACCTTTCTTCTATTCCAACAGTTTGGTGCCTGGGGCAGCAGAAGGCTCCTACGGAGATAGATCTGTGTGAAGTTCTGTCTGTTCCCTCTTTCCTTCCGTCATTGCCTTCTGCGTCCACTTTTGTTTCATCTTCCTTTGTAAAGGCTCTTCAAGGAGGACAGATGACTTGTTGGTTAGGACACACTGGACCTCAGTCCAGATTGTTGGAGTTCATTTCCTAGATTTGCTGCGTGCTGCAGAAAGAATGTGAGCAGTATTTGTGTTATTGTGTGTTACAATAGCAGCCGGAGGCCCGAAGCAAACACAAGGCCCTTTGTGCTTGCCATCGTGCAGGCAGAAGTCCTGCCCCCAAAGCATCAAAATACACAGGACGGGCATTGAGCTAGGGAATGCCCAGACACTGGGGGTTTCCCACTTCTCAGCTATATTTTGAGAGTTGGTTTCTCTTTGTAGAGCTGGAATAATAATTTCCTCTGTCAATGTTGAGTTTAAATCTTTATCATATGTGAAAAGGTCAAATATTTTGGTAATGAGCAATGATAAAGAACCTTTCTTTTTACTTTTCATATCCCCTTCTTTCTGAGGTCATGTTATTCCATTCAGTCTCTTTCTTCTCGCCTCCCTTTTTTTGTTTAAACACAAGCTCATGGTGAGTCCAGCAGCCCCAGTCCAGCTATTATACTTTGTTTTCCATAAGCGATCATTTGCATGTGTAACGATGTCACCAAGCTCATTAGAGATTGTTTAGAACATGTGCGATTGCTCTGTTCGTGTTTAGATAAACAGTGGGAAAACTGGCTGAAAGGGCTTTCAATGTGCGGTCAGAAACCTGTGATTTACCTCTGTTTTGTTTAGAGGAACTAAATGTGGAGAACATCGTGTCCTTTTCCTTCCCCTTTGGAAAGGTGTTGCCCTTTACATTGATCTAGACTGTGGGGCACTTTTCTTGAGTGCTGGTTAATACACTGCAGAACTCAGGGCAGCTCTTCATCCTCAGCTACCAAAAGCCCAGGAAGCTGGGCATATTCCCACCCTGAGGAACTTAATTGTAACACTGAAAAAACACTATTTTTAACACAGAAATTTCACAGTCCTTACATTCGTCATCTCTTGTGTAATAATTTAAAGCCTTTGCATCCCAGAGCTGCACTGATGTGATTCTAATGAAATAGTAGCAGTGACTGAAAACTTTGAGTTGGTAATTTGGAGAAGTGTCGTCAACTTAGCAGTGACTGATAAAGCATAAAAGATAAAACTTCATCTTCCATTTCTGAAGATATCAGTTTTTTTTTTTTAGTCTTGTTATTAAGTACTCTATTCAATATATAGATTTGGATAATTTGCTATAGAAACATCAGTGAACGACATCCTTAAGAAGGATGTTGTCTGACCTTTAGGTATAGGGGCAATGTGCATGCTTAGGGAAGAAAGCATTCATGATGACATGCACTATRGGTCAGTTTTCTTCACTGTGGTCAAGAGCATTAGCTGTAGTTCTTCCCATCACAGCAATGCAATTTCAGCTGCACCCAGAACTCTCTAGCTGGCCAGGATTTCTTACAAATTGTAAAGCTTATCCTGGTTTTCATCATCGCTAGCTGTGAAACATTGATTGTGACGAGGGGTGACTACAGGCATTGCAGTGCTTTCAGCTATCAGCAGAGAAGCCCTGTGGAAGGGGTGGACATTTTTGTCCTGAGATTTGGGCAAAGCCTATAATTAGTGTATGTCGGACCTGAGTCTTTCTGAAGACCTTCAATGACCAGGAATAGTCAAAGGGTTTCTAGTTCTAAGCACAACTTCCTTCAAGACTCCTTGGGTTAACAAGAGTCATAATTGGTGATTTCATCTGTAAAACAGCTCAACTGAAGAGCAGATTCTTGGCTCTGTTTCCTCCTGGCCTAAGGAGTACAGTTCACTTGAGGTAAAGAATATTAGTCATCATTCACTGCCTGTGGGGCATTGCTCCTGGGAAAGTAGGCTACACCTGCTTATCAGAAGAGCTTTGATGGATCTTTTTCATTAGTCATGTGCTTCACTAAGAGGCATAGAAGGTGTTTGGAAAACATCTGCAGAAGGCTACCTGGTAGTTAATGGCAATATCCATTATTTTAAAGCCCTTGATCAGTGCTCCAATTTTGCATTTGTTAAAGTCATGAAGACAGAGCCAAATGTCAATAATCTCTTGAAAGTAATAGTCTCAGATATGTTTTATTATTATAAGATGGCTTTTGTTTTTGTAGTGGTCTCATACAAACCCAAAAGCCAGGCTTTGAATGTAATGCAATGCTTCCATTAAAAAAAAATTTGAAACAAAATATTTGTAGCAGACCGAAACAAACCAATTATATTTCTGTATTGCCAGAGAGATTTCAATTAAATGTTTGCAGGAAATAATTAATTGCACATAATTTTAAGTGTGTTGTATTTTCCTTTTCCATGTTTTGATTAATTTTTTGTTGCCTCCCAAACTATCATTTTGCTATGAGAAGCGCTATTGTGCAGACCTCATATGTACAAGGAGCTTGTTGCAAGAGATGCCAGCTCTTGGAAACAGTACCTTGCTTTCTGAAGAGCCTACTGAATCCAGTCACTCAGGTTTTCAGTGGTCAAGTTTAGCCTCTTATGCATGCACATTCTCTACTGATGTCAATGAGAATTACACAAGAATATATGAGTGTAATTAGTCTTGATACGTAGGGTAATTTCTCTTTTATATGCATTGCTAATATATTGGAAAAGTAAAATATTTTTCTCTGCATTTTTGCTAGTAAAACTGTTTATTTTCTGGACAATAACAATGCAAGGAGAATGTTTGGTGCTTAAAATGTGCTCTTGCCCTGAACACATATAAGGTGGGCTCCAAGAAGTTGTAGATGTACTTTAGTGAGAGTAGAGTTGTAGGATATACCTTGTGTTCAGCAAGTAAGCTACTTTGCATGAAACTAGGATTTAGAATTTGAACTTTTCAAGATTTTTTTTTGAGCTTATAAATCCTTTGCTGTTTCTGACAGATGTGAAGATACACCCTGTGCTTTGGGAGATTTTGCAAGGTGTAACAATTTTTACTTCAGGTTAAGTTTTTGTCTATGAATGTTATGTTGGTTCCTAACAACTGGTATGGGAATACTTACTCTTCTTACAGTAACATTATAAAAAATGGCACTTTCAGGATGTTAGGAACATTACTTTCCTACCATGTTGTTCCATGGTTGCTATTGCATTTCAGATTGGACATAGGAAGAACACGCAGCTACAGTTACCTAATGGTGCCAGAAGAGCACTGTTGTCTTCCACCTTTTGCTGCATTGTTAATGGTAAAGCATGAATCATAGTTATCGCTTGGTACATTTTCATAATGATGTATAGTGATTCGGATGTGCGTATCTGTAATTAATGGGAGGGAGTTGCATGGCTAATTCCCTGTGCAGTGCTGACATCCTGTCTCTAGCTTTGTCCCTGATCTTTTACTTACGTGTCTCAAACAGCCGGTTATTGCATTATATCCTTGTATTATATAAATAAAGCCTTGACCTTTATCCTTTGCAATATTGGTTCAGGACAGTTTGAATTCAATTTGCAAAAGAAAAGCCTGAGTGTTAAAATCATTTGAATCTCCTCCTCGCACACCTAAAACATCGATGGGTTTATTTCTGCTGCAGAGAAAGCATGAAGGTTAAGAAATTGCTTTCTGTCTTTTTGTCGTTGATAAATGAATGTGTGTTTCTTCAGATTGAAACTGTGTAGGAAGTCTCTTCTGGGCAGGGAGTGCGTCTACTCCTCTGCACTGCAAAGCATCATGGTCTACAGAAATTATTAACAGTGGAGTATTTTGTTTATTATTTCATCAAATAGCTCTGAAACAGTAACTCCCCATAGGCGAGTTCCTTCCCCTGTTGCAGGCAAAACTCCAGTAGTCTTCTACTTTCTGTTTTTCCCTGTCCCCGTACGTTATAGGTCTTTAGGGCTTGTGCCTATGGTTCCTCCATGATAAAGTTAGGCTGCCTGGGCACCCTGCAAACCTGGTGACAGAGCAGAGGGCTGTCCTGTGAGATGGAAAAGGAGAAAAGCTTGCCAAGATGAGTACTGGCCCCTCTTCCCCCACAGTAGCTTTGGGAAGGGGAGCGTAGCAGCCGAGAGGAGGAAGCCTGGGAGACTCCCGGGTCGGTCCCGTTGTGACCACTGTTGCGTGGCCTTGGCCACGGACCAGGCCATCGACCACGTAAACATGGTGTTACGTTTCTGTGGGAATCTAAACCACTCTGCCTCTGAGTTTCAGCTCCCCACTGACAGCAAATCAGGATAAAGGCACTTAATTATCTTCTATGGATATTGTGGGATAAATTCATTAAAGATTTGAAGTATTAGAGCTAGACACAATCTGGCCTTTATTAAAATAGCTGTGAACATAATGCTGTTAGTACCCCTGAGCAAATCCTAGCACAAGTAATTTGTTTATAATGATGGAGATGTAGATCCTCTAATTAGCCAGGACAACTCAAATTAACGCCATAAATATCTTCTAAAAGTTGCGACTGCATGAGGTGAAACAGAATTGTTTTGGAATATGTTAGGACACAACTGCTGTTAAGTGATGTACAGTGTAAGATTAGTTAACTTCTCCTGTTGGACATTTAACAATATTCGTAGAAAGAGAGATGTGTTTTATACCATTGCTAGAGACTTTTTGGAGCAGAAGCTTGAGAGAAACAAGGAAAGGAAAACAAACTCGCAGCTTGCTTGAATTTTTTCACCCATTGCCACTTGTACCTTGTCTTATTTTACTAAAAGAGGCTTTACATCAATTTTATTTTTTTCCCCAATGTAAAACTGGGTGCAGCTATGGAATCAGAATGAAAGAATATTTTTCATTGTTCATATTTGTCCCATTTGTAGAAAAATGATTCTTAGCAAATGTCCATAAGTTTCCTTCAGGAGAAGTAAAATAAACCTTGATTACTGATAAGCTGCCTTACTCCATTTAGATTTTTTCCCCCCACTATTTTATTTGTATAATTATCTGCAAGCAATGATTGCGTGGAGCTGCCTGAATTCCATGTAAATGATACGTCTTTGGCATATGGGAGTTTCTGTAAATCATTTAAAGCAAGGCATTCTTCCATGCTTGGCAGAAGAAGGATACAGAGAGCTTTTGTACCTCAGCTGCATCAAACTGAATATTTCTTTAATGACCCAGAAGAATGTACTTGATTGCGCTCTGTGAGTTTGGCCTTTATTGTTCCTAGATAGTTCTTGTAGGTAACGGATGACTTGCTCCACACCATTACTCCTGGAGCTGCCCCGTCCACCCTCTTGAATCCACCAGCTCTACTCACTTGGTAAAGACCTGCTCTGCTGGAGAAATAATTGTGCAATAGTTAAAAGAATGTCAGGGAATAGCTATTAATAATGAAGTTGTCAACCCCTGTAAGGAGGGCTATTTTCAAATGAAAATCTTCTCCAGATAGGTATGAAGAGAAATGAATGAGTCTTGGCTTCATTTGACTTCTCATCCTTTCGGGTAGTTGTGCAGGTGATGATCCTCAGGTAAGGAAATGTTTTACCTGAACATAGTGTGAATATCCACTACTTAAAAAGCCCCCCCCCCTGCCCCCAATTCACACTCATTGCAGAAGTCTAATGTTTTTTTCTAATGGACTAGTGGTAACAAGACAATAGTTCTTGCACGAGAGGTGATTAATCCTTCAAAAGGGAAGAGAAAACCTGATGAAAGCTTGGGTCTGTTTTTACACATGGCCATACTGTGATGCATTTAATTTTGAAAATCTGAACCTTTCCTTCCCCTGTTTGATTTACAGAAAACAGTAAATGCCAGGCCATAGTTAACAAAGAAAGTAGGTTGTGCTGTCATCAGCTTAGACATTTTCCTGGGAAATGATACGAAAAATATTAATGGGGAAAAAATGTATTTCCATGTTTTCATATGCTCACTTTTCACTCATAAGCTCCAGATCTAAAGTAGTCACTTAAATTAATCTAGGCTCAATCCTCAGCAAGTGAAAAGGAGTCATATTCTGCTCATGTCATAAATTGGTATAGCCAGAACTGAACATGAGGAAGCTAAGATGAAAGAAATCACAATCCTTGGCCACAGATTACAAGCAAATTTGAAAAATATTGCTATTTCAATGAAAGATTCATTCTGAAACTATGCATGTTTTTCTGGCAGTGGAACAAAGGAGTTAAACTGCTGCTAATGTCTCCCCTCAGAAGCACAAGTAATGGTGCAATCGAGGTGAGCCTCTCTCCCCAGGGTTTTGTTGCGCRGCGGTGTTCAGCATTGAAAGGATAAGCCTCTGCCCAACGCGCTAAGGAAGTAATGCTATTAAGCAGGAGCAAGACTCATCCCGTATTTGGACCAGCTACTAGAAGGAAATGCATGATATCCTGAAYCGGCAGGGTGAGCCCCTGTGATTCCTACCACGCTGTACCAGCGCCTGGGGAGCGGAGTTTTGACCATCCTCTTTTTCCMCCAAATCTATGCGTTATAGAGAGGTTTTATTTTGATGTGGTCAGCAAAATCTCTGTGTGTGTCCACATGAACAGGTGCAAACATTTGCTTTATTATCTCTGCCTGGATGTGAAGCAGCCCAGGCTGTAAGCTGGGCAGCCCTGTTTTGCACCCTGAGACAGCTTAACTCGGACAGAATGTCACCAAAAAAAAAAAAGGGACTTCCCAACTACATCTGGTGGGATCCAAGGAGGGCAGGGCTGAATGAGTGCTTGGCTGGCTGTGCCCATATGTGTAGACGTATCAAATGCAAACACGAATCCAGTTAATTTTCACACGTTTGTTATAGCTTCCCCTGCCTCCACGGAGGCCTCCCACAGCCCTCCTCCTCCTTGATCTTGCTGGGAAAGGCTGGATTTATGGCAGTGCAGACTGTTCCTTGGCTTCCTGCTGCGGTGCCAGAAGTGGGACAGTAGCTTCACTGCAGTGTCAAGCAGAGAAGCAAGCCAGGCTGCGAAGAGGCTCAGTCTAGCTAACCCCTTTCTGCTTGATTTATCAGCCACTGCTGCAGAGAGCAAGACTGATGGAAGGGGAAGACTCTCTTAAAGAATCACTCAGGAGGCTGTAAGGTGTCTTTTACATTGGGAAGAAGGACTTGTAAATCAGGCCTCTTCTGCTCGTATTTTAGCAAGAAACTTTCACAAAAACTGTTTCCCGAGTAGTTTTCTAGATGAGCACAACTTTAAACACAGTAGCAGGAATGGGACGTGATTTGTGTCTCAGGTTTGAGAGCTGCTCTTTTAACCAGAACCAAGGAAGAAGGAGACACGAGGGATATCTCATATGTGTATGAAATGCATGAGTTGCAACTGTTTATATTTCCTTTCTTGGAAGCGTTTGGGGTCCACTTAATGTGGTAGCACAGTGCTGCACTTTTGTAGTGTGCAGGTGGTCAGACTTCAGCAGGGGAGAGCAAGGTAGGGAAAATCTAATTTGCTTTCAGCTGGAATCTTTAATCCCTTTTTTCAGTACCACTGGTGTTTTGGGTGCTTTGCTTTGTGCCGGAGGCGTTGTCCTGTGCCAGGGGCTGAGTCTGTGGGTGCCAGGGGCGGCTGGGAAACGGCTCTCCTTCCCGCATGTGGGTGGATGGGGACAATGGGGCTGGACACTGGCCTGCTGAATCATTCTGCCCAGCCTCGCACTGCAATTAGAGCCACGTGGGCCTTCAGGAAGCGAGCCACCTGCACTGCTTCCTTTCATTTAAGTGACTTATTTTTAAGTGCAAAAGGCTATGAGCTTTGTTCCTTTTTCTCAGGGTTTGCACATCCTTTAGAGAGTTCTGAAAGCTATGGTAGGATAAGCCAGTCCCAGAGATTCTTGCTTGGAGGCCATGTTCTGATATCTTCGCTCAGTGCAAGGCATTAATGAGTTATTCATTAAAAATACTAGGCAGCATGGTAGAAACTGGCAGTCTGATCTTGCCTGAGCTTTGTTCAACCACTTTGTTCAATTCCCAAGGAGATAATGGAAGACGCCTTATTGAACAAAAACCCATGTCCTGGTTCTGTGCTGTGGCTGTTGTCCATGCTTGCATCTAGTAACTGTTACTCACGCAGTCCTAGTGGTAATGAGGCTCTCCAACAGCAATATTGCTGTTAGTTTGTCCTGGACTTCTGTTGATACTATCTACAGCGATATTTGCTGTAAGCTGGTCTCACTGCCCATTTTGTACCAAGCACGCTGACGTTTCTTATGCAAAATGTACAGTAGGATAGAAATGCAAATCAAAGTCTGTCTCTGGACTGGTGGTACTTCCTCCATGTACTTACTCCTCTTAAGAGCTCTAGGATTTGAGGTACTCCTAGACTGTGAATCAGCACAGAATAGACTGTCCCAGAGTACAATCCTGATTTCAAAGAGATCTGCTTTGTAAATTAGCTCTGGAAACATCTGTGTGGCCTAATGCAAGAGAAAACATTTATTTTCCTGCATTTTGAAGAAAGGTGTTGTGCTTGCACTCTTCCATTCAGTCATTATTATGGATCCATCCCATGCCATATTGCTCCTTGTGAAAGTACCTGAACTAACTCCTAGCTAGGCACTGTGGATTTGTATACGGTGCTGTACCCAGATGAAGTATTCCTACAAGGTGCAGCTGTTTCTGAGACCTGAACTGGTTTGTGTGCATGGCGCAGCATTGTGCTGTGCAGACGTGCTAGCTTCTTCTTATTTCTAGCTTGGGTATCTTTAGTATTGCTGTGCATGACATGCTGCAGGCATGTCTGTGTTTGCAAGACCTACGTGGTAATTAATGGTCAAGTAGAAAATAACGGAATGCATGCACATAATCCTTCCTTAGAGCAGGTCAAGGCCTATGCATGTTTACAAATCCCTTTTATTTTCATCTTCTATACACGCATACAAATGCACTTCAGCTCCTATCTGTCCGTACATTTCAGCCTGTTCACCCATCCTCTGCTTTCAGATTAGAAGAAGTTTGAGAGGTGCTTCTTCAGTTTCAGTGAACTTTTGCCGGTCCRGCAGTTTTCCTACAAAGAGAAATGCTGAGTGTTTAACAAAAATTAGTGTTAATCAAAGAGAAAAAAATAGCACGTCACTGCTATTATTATCAGAACAAAACCTATCTTTGTGGTACTAGGGTGGGTTTTAACCATAGTTCCTATTGAAGAACGTATATATTCTCCCTCTTTCTGCAGGGAATGAGAAGACAAGGTGATGATCCCAGAGCCGTATTTCCAGTGGGGTTCTCCAACTGCTCCTGGAAGAGGCACACACTTCTTCACATCACCCCTGCAAAGCTGAGCATACGTGTAAGTGGAGAGACTGGTCTTTTTGGCTTTTCCCTTGTCTCTGTGTGGCTCTTGTTTGCAAAGCAAAGTTCTACAGAGGCAGACACAAAGACAGACTAGACTGAATTAAAAATTCCACATCTTATCCCTCTCCTATGACCAAAATCTTGGTGCTTTTTTGGCATTTAATTCCTTTATAAGATCTGAAGTACCTTTGAAGGTCCTTAGCATATAAACAAGCTAGACACTTCAGACCTCCATCTAAACTCAAGAGAACTCGCTGGACTCCTGACCTTTCCTCTCAACCTCCTCATCCTATTTTTTAAATATCCTCACAAAAGTGAGGATACTTGCAGAAATTGTTATTCTTTGTTCAAGAAGTAATTAATAATATTAATATAAACAATTTAAACAAGACATCATTATACATAGCTGATGTACAATACTTTTCATTGATATGTGTAGTTATCAAAGTTTCATTCTCCTTTCCCGAATACCATTTTTTTGGACTGTAACCTTTCCTTCCTTTCCAGTGTTTGTCTTTTCCCAGTAGACAAATGCTGGTTTTTATTCCGTTTCTTACAAAACGTGAACCAGCCTGGCTTTTCTCATTAACATCCTTATTATCATAAGCACTGCCACTCGTAACATCAATCACGTTAGCAGTATGGGGCTGGGAGCTGCATTTATTAGCTAACCTGTATTCACTCTTAGAGCTTTGTGGCAGCACAGGAAAAATATTGCAAGGTCATGTTTCAGGGCAGGTATTTTTCCTTAACTATTTCTCAGGAGTGCAATAAAAAAATAAAATAAAAAGATTAACAAAAGTTTCTCTTAAGAGCTTTTAAGGGGCTGAAACCTAGAGAAGACTGAACTCTGGTTCATCTTCCCAAGGGAAACCAAGAAACCACACGGCCTTGAAGAACTAGAACTATCTTCTTCTGGACAGTAAAACTGGAGGAGTTAAATCAAAATGAGAGTCCCTTATACAAAGTCAGCATCTTATGACTCCATTGCAGCTTCTCTAGAAGAATGTAATGTACTGCAGTAATGGTAACCAGAATGATACCTGGGGGTTTTAGAATGGGATACACGGTTTGTACCAGGTATTGAGTGATGGATGACACTGAATCTGCATTGCAAAATTATATAAACACAGCATTTCAGCTAGCACAGCAAAACAGTTTAGATATTAAGAATAATTGAGGTCTTGTGGTTCTTGTCTATTATTTACAAGCCTCTTGAAATATTTCCATATCTGCCTTTCTCATAAGAAATTAGGTAATTACAAAAAATAAGCCTGAAGCTGGAGAACATCAAATGGTGAATCATTATTGTATCATTAGATGGGAAGTAGTAATGGGGGAAGGCCAAAAGGAAATGAAAAGGTTTTTCATCTTCAGGAAAATTATTCTGAATGAAAGTAAAATAAATTACTTAATTTTAATATAACTCTATAAAAAGAGAAGTTGCACAGTAATAATTATGAAGAGGTATTTGGAGACTAAAATTTGACTTCATTCTATTCAATATATTTCTAAACAGGAAAGAAACAATTAGCATGTCATTGAGCTAGTCACACAACTTTGGTTAGTGCAATCTTTCATCAGAAAGAAAGAAAAACATAGCCTGGAAGTGCATTTAATCAGAAGTTTTAGAAAGAGGGGGGAAATTGAAATAGTTCATTCTGATGTTGTTTTGGTTGCATCAATGTATATGCATTCCTTATTTTGATTTTAATTGTATAGTATACGTGTATGCTCAATTGTTCAGTATTTTATTTAAATGTCTATATAGCACAGCATGAACTGTTATGTAATGACTATATCACAAGAAGAGATTTTTCAACCAGCACAACTTTTTTTTTTCGATTTTGTTATTGATTTCCCCCCCCCCCCCCGAATCAATAGAAGAGCATATTTCAAGACTCTTGAGGTTTTCTTCAGGGTAAAATTCCAGCTTTGTTAAAAAGCATTATGTTCCTTGAAAATCCCATCAGACATTCAAAGTGTGTTCAGCTTCCCTAAACACCAAAGGCAGTGATCATCAAGTCTCAGGGTTGGTCCTGATTTGACAATGTTAAAGTAACATTTTTTGCCATTGCCAATGCAAACCCAGCATGGTCTGCAAAGCAGTGCTCCAATGGGTATATATCCAGTGGATGTAGATAAAATGAGCGACTGGTCCTCATGAATGGAATTGTTGATCTCCTGTTCTGCCTCTGCTTTATAGAAGATCAAATCAGGCAGCTGATGCCTACGCTTGCCAGGAATTGCAATCTGATCATGGCAGGCAGGACTAATGGCTTTGATTGCTGAAGACTCCACTTGGTCCTCTGTTCTGGCTGTGCTGTGATCAATCAGAGCAATGGGTCATTGTACCTGGGAAATTTTCCTTCATAAAAAAAAAAAAAAAAAAAGAATTTGTCCAGCCTGCTTTTTAGTTCAAGGATTTCTTCTTTTTAATAAATTGTGTCAAAGCAGGCTAAATTGGGTGGGAAAGACGCTATCTGAGCTGCCTTATATTTGCTCAAACCTAGCAACTGCTTTTTAAAGGACATCTCTTAATCTTGTGCTTAATTTTGTAAGCTCTAAGAATGTGCTTAACTTTTGAACACGTATCTGAGTGCCATCCTGAAGAATGATGCTTGGGAACCTAATATCTTTCCCAGGCCCTAAATCTGCTGTAAAGCAATGACTAATTTTTCTGTTTGCAAAAGGAGAGACTATTCCAAGGCAGTCATCATAACTCAGGAGGCGTCTTTCTTGAATTAGGTAGCGACAGGGATGGAACACAAAATGTGGGAAGATGGAGTGCCAGGTCTGCATGGCATGCTCCTGGAAAATGTATAGGTAATAATAACACCTGGCAATGGGAGATGTCACGCCATTGTTCACAAGAGGACAAGCTATAGCAAATTGAGTCATTAAAAAAGCGGGAACCTTGGTGTTACCCTGAAAGAAATGATTAAAATCCATTTCAGAATATTCAGCTTGAGTTCAGAGCAAAATATATCACTTCTAATGGGAATATGAACATTTTAACATCAATATTTAAAGTATCATTTGTGTGGACTCACACCACTTACAGGGATGTCAGGGGAACCTCTTATCATCCCACGGTGGTGTGAAGGCAACAGAAATGCTGAGCAAAAGGATCAGTAGCTCGTCTTCCTCTTTAGAAATATCAAACAGCTTCTCAGGGTAGTGGTAGTTATCAGCTGTGTTGCCTTGTGCCTAATTTTGGGTCCTTTTGTCTCAATAAGATCATGTAGACTTCATTTTTTGTTTGTTGTTTGGAAAGTCATGAATTTGAATGGATGATACTAACTCAGAGCACGTTTCTAAGGGCCCAAGAGAGACTGAGGATCCATTACGCAAGGTGCTGTCTAAACATGTAGCCAGTGCTTACAGTCTAAGTAAATAAAACAGGAACACAAAAGTTCAGCGGCATGCAATGACCCCATGAGAGGAGGCGACAGCCTGGAATCAGCCCAGCTGCTCTGGCTTTTAGTCCATTGCCTTTTTCCATTGGATCTTGCAGTACTGACATCTTGGATAAGACCAAAAGTATTGAATATATATACCAAATGAGATGCTTATCAGGATTATCCGTGGAAAGTCTGGCACCAGAAAGAATTGAAAAAAAGTTGTCAAATTATAGACACATAGCTGTATCCTGAAAGTACCTGCTTAATGCAGTAATGTATAACTACTTGATTATTGACAATGAAATCCTCGTGCTGCTAGTCATCTCTACCTGTCTCAAAATACATTGAGATCAGCCCCAAGATTTATTTCTTGCTCTTGGTCTCAGGTGTAGCAATTAAAGAAATGTTCTGTATTGCTGAGAACACCAGATGCATGCAGTGGAGCATCCTATACTGACAAACGTTTTGCTTTTAATAGTTCCTTTGGGTACACGTTGGTGCCTGGTTTTATTTTTCTGTTTATACTTTATTTTTCTGTTTTATGGAGCTGTTTCCTTGATGGGGTTTTTCAYCTTTCTGCCTTGGAGGCTGGTTTGGGGTAGCATGGATTATGACACAGCAACATTAAAAGCAGTCTCCTGTTTCTGATTTTGGTTTTTAAGGTCTTGATAAGCTCTTGTTCATTTGAATCCTTCCACCAGAGTGATGCAAAATGCTGGCTGATTCTGCAACCTGTATTGCGGGTACTGCTTGGTGTCTTCCTGGACGTGGAACCAGACTTCAACAAACACGCGACTACGTTCCTTCAGGAGCCAGGTCAATCAATTATTTTTCAGTCACAATAGTTGCAAACTTTGGTAGGCGCTTGGAGGAAGGTGGGTGATCTTTCAGCTTTCCTTTTGAGGTCTATGTTTGCAGATTTCTTCCCCCTATCTAACTCGCAGCTGGTTCATCATTGCCAAGTGAAATAAGCCGCTGGGTTACAAACCTTGTGAATCAGATGAGGAAAGTCCAGGTAGGGAAATTCTAAGGATTTAGAGATGTCTGATCCATCTTTTTCTGAGATATTTTGTACCAAAACCAGAATGCCAGGCTGCATATATGTGCCCAGTTCAGAAGAGAGAAAAGCCACAAACTGTGTTTATTCCTTTAAGTAGAGTAGAAAATCTTTTCTGATCTGCAAGTGATGATCTTGCTTCCTAAAGGATAGAATTTGACCCCTTTGGCTGCAATGTGAACATTTTTAAACGTTGTTCAGTGTGAATGTTATTTCTTCTAAATAATACAGGCAGTAAAAAAAAGCAGATCTTTACATGCTTCTTATTTATAAGGAGTGGCAGCTATATCAAGACTAAGTACTGTGATTGTAGAATTCTAATTTGGGAACTCCTTATCTTGCAAAAAAAATCATTTATGTATTTTTTCAAACCGTGGTTCAGGTAAAACTATGATGAGCAAAAGATTAAAGCTCTGTCAGAAAAAAAGAAATGTACTGTTTCAGCTATCCTCGTTTTCAAAAGAGAATGAAATATGCAGTAATTCACACAGACAGCATAAATATTCAATAATCACTGCAATGGACTGTATTAATAGATSTACAAGGCGAATAAAACTGTATCTGATTTAGTCCTCTGCTGATATGGTGCCAGTAGATTACAAGGATTAACCTGTTTTATGCAATGTTACGTATCAAATGGTTATAATTCAAACTTTCCTTCTTTTTTTTCCTCCCAGAAAAACAAAATAGTCATGATAAATAAATGCCCTTAAGTCATTTTGCTTCTCTAGAAACAGTTCCTGATCTTACTTATCTAATTCATGCACGTGAATATTCCCATTGATTAAGGTAAGAAAGTTTTTCACATCCGTAGATCATTGGGGATTTGGGGGTAATGATGTGTCAAATTAATCCCTGACCTCACTCAACCACCTCTGCATCTACTTGGCCTGATATTACGTGACATAACTTGGGCAAGAATTTGGTACGAGAGCTCTTGAAGCAAGAATAGGACTCTGCTCCCACTGACTGTCAGCAGAGCCCAGGTCCTCTGCTGCCTTCTCTCCTTCCGTCTGACATGGATGAGTATTTTGGGGGTGGAGGTTAACAAAACTTCCTGTTAATGACATCCTACTCTTTTATGCTGAGGTGGAGACATTATCTCCTAGGAGATAGCTCCAATAAGAATAATATATTTTTACTTGAGAGATATTCATGTTGGAAAATTCTGCAGAGTTTATCTTTATGAAAGACTCCTATTAGCAATCAGCTGGCTTTGGGTCAGGGTTCCAAGATGTTGCAGATATGATCCACTTACCATTTCACCATGTGGCAAAGGGTGCAGTCTAAGTAGAAGAACAGCTGCCACCAAAACCCCTTCTCTTGTATTATGCCACCAGTTACCTGAGAAGTGCTGGTTTTGGACTATTACAGTTGGCCCACATAAGTGTATTGGTTAGACTGTTCTGAGTCGGAGATGCAGAATCTGCCTTCTTGCTGCCTATAATTAGATTTTGCTTATCAAGCTTTTGRGTTTGAAATCCAGCTCTCACCACTTCTATGATGTGGGTGCTTAAAATTATCCTAGTGTCATTTTTTTCAGACYAGCTTATTTCAGGCTGGAGGTTGGTAGCAAGGCACTCTCAATCTCAGACAGCTCCAAGGCAGCCGTTCGCCCTGCGTTCTCATCACTGGTGTCCTCCTGAATATCACTCCCATTGGGTGTGTCTTTGTGCGTGCAGAAGGGTTTTGATGCTGCAGAGAACTCCTGTATCCCCAGCCTTGACTCTTGCTGGTCCACGGTTCCTCCTCAGTGCCAGTCTCATACAGGAGGCATCCCCAGCAGATTGGGAACAAGTAGCAGTGGTGTTAGTAGGAGGTTTTTTCCTTTCATCATCATGGGGCACAGGGGTGGAGTATGCTTCAGGGCCCAAAAGCTTTGAGGCTGCAATTCAATATCCCCCCTATGCCTATGGTAAGTTACAAGACATACCTTCAGTTTTGATTAGCTTTCCTCTGCTGGCTTTTCAGATCATGTCCAATAAAACAAATGCCCGTGAACTGGCATTAGAGGTGTACATCTAAGAAATATATTGCCTGGATTATAACATGCTAATTCAGAAATACCTTTCCCACCCTTTGGTTACCCTTGTTAGGGAAAATTGCTCCACTTAAAGCTCCAGCTAACTGATTACCTGCGAGTTCTGTAGCTGTGCTCTGAATTAATCTGCTCCAAAAGCCAACGGAGATGACTTATGTTTGGGCACCTCACAGGAAAACAAGGACATGAAAAGCCTTAGGAAAACTTTGACAAACAACTTGGAGTGTTTGACCAACTATGCACAGCTGTTGCTGAAGAATGCTAATAACATGACAAATAGAGAGACAAGAGGTGATCAACAGGGAAGGGAGCTTTTGTCTGCCCTGAACATTTTCTTTCATCACAGAAAAGGAAATATGCTGAATTACCTGTAGGAGGTGTGCCTGCTTTTGCTATTAGATGTACCTGGTTCATACCTTAATCCCTAACTGGCCAGCTCCTTTATGGATGTAAGCTGTAACCTCCCTGAGTTCAGTGGAGTTACACCCATCCAGAGCACCTTAATATCAAGCCCAAAGTTGGAAGAGACTTTCAAATGATTGATTTCATCCCACCCATTTAAACATGCCTTGCAAAGTTGTTTGCATAGTCAAACAAACATCCCTGCCCCTCCATTCCACAATTTCAAGCGATGGTGTCTCCTCATAAATCCTGGATGGAACAGCACCAGCATGACCCATCACTTCATTATATCAATATGCAAAGCTGTGTATCGTACTGAGGAGGAGTTTATCTGGCTGCAGTGGGAACCGGTCCAGGAACAAAGGAAGGAGTTAGGAATCTGATTATTTCTGGGCCAGTTCTGTATGAGTTACAGCTTCTCAATTTTCCTTCTGTCAGCTAGTTTTTCTTTTCTTCGTTCTCTCTCCCCACACAGGAGGCGAAGTATCCAGCTAGCGTAGGCATCTTGGTTAGCCCCACCACCTAGCTGATTTCTTAACAGTGCAGTTGTCAGAAGAGCTGACCTGAATTTCAGATCAGGGTGGCATGAAACGTGCAATATTCAGTGTCAGAAGAGCATTTGCAAAATCAGGGATCCACCTAACTACCAGGAGCAACAGGAGCACGGTGGGTCTTCAGACACCCCTATTTGGCTGGCCATTCCTCATTGCATGCTGCCTGGGAGGGGCAGGCTAATTTCACTGGTTTTGTACAAATGAGGAATGCTAGTACAGAGAGGTAATTTCCCGATGACCAGATATATTGGGCTTTTTTGCAGGCTTTTTCACTGTCAGCATGAGGGGATTAAAGCAAGATGATGTTAGGCTCCAGGCTGCTATGCCTAGAAGGTTCAGTGCAGAAGAGATATAGATAGTAGGGACAGAGAACCATTTATTTCATTTTATTTTTAAAATTTTGCTTTATGATTGTTTTCCAATGATTTAAAAGATAGTGCAAGGCCTGCATGAACAGCTAGCTTGTTTAGTCTGATGTGGTATATATCACTTGTTTATTTCTTCCGTGGCATTACCATTACTTAATGGTTTATATTTGACTAGAGCACGTCCTCCAGAACAGCATTCAAACTTGATTTAAAGATTGCTGGAATTTCCTATGTTTTGCAAAACTACAAATTATACCACTGTGTTGAGACCCTCCTTTGCAGAATTCCTCTGATTCTTCTATGTGAGTTTTGCAGACCTGATGACTTAAACAGGGATAACTCTTGTAGGCGCTCTCTAAGATTATAAAATATTTCGTTGCTCTTGCACGAATCCCTTATCCAGCATCTTTCCAAATATAGAACAGAGATATTTACTGACCGCTTTTATCTATTCTGCCCAGTTAATAAGTTATCATTTCCAGGTAGCCTGAGACTTGTGTAGTGGGACTGCGAACTCTGCTGTTTTTGTGAGAAGAGGAGGTGTTGCTAAGAGGAGCTCCTGGGTGAACGTCCTTAGCTGCAGYGTGGTGACAGTGCCTCAGTTACTGCCTTTGGCAGCTCTCTTCACGTCTGCTCCTGTGCTGAAGGCTGGAATAGGCAGAAGTTTTGTTCCACCAAAAAGTTTTTACCCTCTGTAAGATTTATTTATTTGTTTATCAAGTCTTTATTCAAAAGCCAGAAGATTTGGCTGGGAAGTACCACTGCAGTGCCTTATGGAGATAGTAGTAATGTTGCCTCCCATGGGCACACCTCCCTGGTCCCACTCTTTGCTTTGCATATTCCTGTGCTGCAAACTCAAAACTCGTCAAAAGCTAGCTTTGTTAAAAATAGTTTCAGTTCTTATTCTAGTGGGGAATGAATCCTTTTCCACGAGCTAAGGACCAACATACTTTTTTTTTTTTTACTGGTATCAGTTTACACTGCCAGCTAAGTACCAGGTGGCATCTTCAACACCATTTTCAACACTTATACACAGAAATTAAAACAAATTTCTCTTATAATAGAAAACAACTTGAAAATGAGCGCCACACTACAAGCTCCAGGGATTGACTAAAACACGAAGGACCTCTAGTTGTGAACCTCAGTGAAGACTGTAACGTTGAGTTACCTTGCCCGACTTCCTCCTCCGTCACAATATACATTTTGGCCTGTTGAACAGGGTATCCTAGTGCCAAATGTTGCGAGTAGCACGGATATAATTAGTAACYGACTCCAAAGCCCACTTGACATCTCGGGGTGACATTTCGCAGGTATGGTGGAGGTGTGTGCATACGCATGCCCAAAGCATGCACAGCCCTGAGTAGTTCTGCCTTTCCGGGTAGTCCGTGCTAATCACCTATTCCCTCTGCTCCCAGCAAGGGCAAGGAACAGCAGAAAGAAGTCGTTCCAGTATGAAACTACCTGCTAGAATCAAACTGAGTAATTGAGGCAGACTACTCTCTTACTTAATTTCTTATTAACTAATTTCTAGCTAACTAATTTCTAATCAGGAAAAGGTTTCGGTAGTATTGAGAGTAAGTATTGGGATTAATTTAGAAAACTTAGATTTTGGAACTGTGCTTTTTCTGTCACGTCTGAGAAAGATGATGTGCTGGGAAGGGAGTTCATCACCAGGTGATGAACAGATAGACACAAGGGAAAGAGCTCTATCAGGTGTAACTTGATACAAATCATAGTTTATCATGCAACAGATGCCTAAAGTTCTCGGCTTCTCCTTTCCGTTGGGCTAGACGAGTGGTGTCCTGTGCGCAGCCTCTCCTCCAAAACTCAGCTTGTGAGGGAAGGAGTCGCAGTTGCCAGCAAAGTGCCTCTAATGAAGGAGAGGATGTTTGAGACCCGAATGGGCTCAGTTCTCAGCTGAGGGTGGGAAGAAAATCTTCTAGACAAAAAAAAATCTAAGTTGGAACCTGTAATGTTTCCGCTGGGTTTCTCACTAAAACAGATGTGAATTAATCCATTCAGGATCTTGTCCTTTCAGCAGTTGTTCCTCAGTGATGAACCTTGTATGTATTTTTTTAAAACATACATCAATGCACCTTTCAATTTTAAAATTAATATTTTTTTCTTAAAATTAAGCTTGAACAATGCATCCTTGAATGATTACAGTTAATCTGAGGACCTAAATTCATTATAAATGTCTAAAATAAAATTATATTTTATCATTAATAGACCGTTACATAAAAATAACAGTTGAGAGTGTATATTTGCTGCCAAAATTCTGAGGAATGTCAGATCACTAAACCGGAGAAATTACTAGCTAGACACCTGGAATCGCAGTTTCTTGAGTAATAAACTAGCTTTTGACAGCCGTAGCCTCTTCTGCAGGTGCAAAAAGAACATTTTCTTCTTTTTATCTGTTTTACTTCAGTTAATGACTAGAATATTCCAAGTTGGGGAAACAACTGGGAATTGAAGGAATAGGAAAATTTGTTTATCCTCTCCCATCTTATGAATTGAAGGTGTGTGTGGGAGTCTGAGATCTACTAACTCTAATCTTGAACATGGTAGCAAAGAAAAAAAGTTCAGCTGGTTAACTGCTGATAATATTTCTCTGTTCGGTACATTAATTGCCTTTAAATGCAATGCGTATTTTGATAATATTTCCTAATATATTTTGTACATAATGTAGTTCACTTTTAAAAAAAAGAATGTGTTTTTCTACATATTTTTTTCAGAAGCAGCATGAGACAAAGAACACATTAAAAAGTTAATGAAATGACTAAAAATGCCATCTCCTGCTTTCTCACAAAGTCAAATGTGAGAGTTGAGAACCCAAATAAATGCTAAGCTGTATAGTGACTTAAACACGTTTTTAGTGTATTCTCCTAGTTAACAAAAATATTAAATGCAATCTTAAAGCTACCTTTAATTGCAATTAAATATTTCTATTGGTTGTCAGTTTTTGAGAGTAGTTCTTTCTTATGAAGATCTGTTAGAAGGTGCAAATGCCATGCAAATGAACTTACTTAAATGGTGATTTCTTGGTTCTGATTTAAATCACAATTAATAAAACTGATTTAAGTTAAAATGTTACAAATTGGTTCACCCTGCTTTAGAACTAATTAAGGATGTACCTTAAAGCATGCTTGTTTCAGTGTTCTGACTCGGTGGGTTCTTGGTATCGCTCAAGCCTTAATAAATCACAGCAAGGGATGGAATTTTTATTTAGCGCAGCAGCCTCAATCTCTGATTTTAAGGCCACTGAAGAATAGATTAACATTTATAATTGCTATGTTGATCAGTAACGCAAACTAAAAATGGGAATTTCAAAACAAATTAACCTTTGCAGCATGTCATGCAGAGACAGACAGACAGTAAAATCATTGAAAAGGTTCCCCTTGTCCTTGAAGTAATTTTCCACAAATCAGCATATCCTCCGAAGTGCTTTATTGCTCTGCAGCAAGCAGCCTCTGGAGTCTAAATGTCCAAAAAATAAACTCCGATAAGTGAAAGAACGACATGGACAGTTTGAGGCTGGCAAGTCACCGTATGGGCTGTCGTGGCTTTGTCTCTTCAGGCAGACTTGTGTATTTTGGGACTAAGATTAGAATGTTTAGGCTAGGGTCAAATGGGCTTATAATTAAATATGTGTGGACTCTGACCTGCTGATTGAGGCTCGTGCTGCCCTACATCTCTTCTCCACATGTGAAGAGACTTTGCTCTATTTTTGTTGTTCTTTTTTTTACTAAAGGAAAGGAATCTATTGAAAAAGGTCTTCTGCCCTCATGTTTTGCTACTTAAAATCTGACAGACCCTCCCTTTGTTGGGAACCTTTCCATGCTCAGTTGAGAGCTGTCCCGCTTTGGGACACCACATGAATAGGACAGGACAGATCATACCTGCACTTTGTGTAGTGTATATGTATAAAATTAAGAGCTAGATCTGTGCTGGAGAATACAACTGTGTGTGATAGGCATCTATGTATGTGCTGTGCTTCTCCTCATGCTGAAAAGCGTGAAGCTTTAGGAGGTGAGATTTATTTTGATGGCACTGTAAAATCTGAGGAGGACCAGTACTGCTCCTTCTAAGAGCAGTCATCCACAAAGCAGGCGGACACTGTCAAACATGAGCAAACGTTGTGGTTCCTCGTCAATGGATATATGGGTTGAAGACCGGGGCAGCCTAAGGTAGGCCAACCATGGAAAGAAGGAAGGAGAAGGGGATGCCCACTGCTTTCTCAGTGTAGGCACATTGCTCTCCTACTGTCACAGTCTATAATGCCTCCTGGAGAATTGCTGTTTTCAGGTCTATAGCGCTTCTCCCAAAATTTCAGCTCCTGTGAGCAACCTTTAGTACCTTTTCCAATATGCATCACTGATGATGTGGAAGAAATTGTCCCTATTTTTCACAGTTTTTGCGCCCCTATTGTCCTTACCAGAAGCGAAGAGTTAGAAACTGGATGTGGACTAAATGATCCTTTAGCCTGACCCTATGGCAAATCTTAGATTATGCAGAAGCTTGTGCACATCCCTTGTGGTAATAGCAGAGCTATACTAAACTTGTCTTTCTTCTGAGTGGACTGACCCAGAGGGGAAAACTAGTAGTGTTATCTCTTGATCCCAGGGCTCCAGAAGACTGTAAATAGGGAACCAATGAGGGTATTAAAAGCTTCCTCTTAACAGAATACTTTTTTGCAAAGTTTCTAAACAAAGCTAGAACTAAAATAACCTAAGCTAAACAGACTGTCATAAACACAGAATGACAGCAACTATTGTCGTTGCAGCTAACAGYGGATTGAACGGCRTTTTGATTAATAGAAAAATAAAGTYCGGGAGGATCTTTTTAAACTGTGTGGACTTGAGCAGCGGAAATAAGAAATTTCTACGTGGGAAAAGAAAAGATGAACAACCTAGTTCCTGCACAGTAATGCAGCCGAAACTGTGCTGAGGGGTCCCCGTGACACTCCTCAAGGCAGAGCGCTGCGCGGGGTAACCGGGTCCAGCCGGGGAGGTGGGGGGACAACATCTCCTTCCTGCCTGGGACGAGCGAGCTGGCTTTCTGCTGAGCTGCTTTTGCTCGTTGTTGTTATAAGAGTGGTAAATCGGGGTGGTAGGTGAAGAAAAGCTGACGTGGCGGGTAGCAGCAAGGAATACTGAATAGGCAGTCGAATACTTGGGATGTTTTCCGACAGCTTTGGTACACAATGCAGGGTTGCAACCCAGAAAAAAAGTGCCTGTGTGTCTGTCTTGCTCAGTAGGTCCCTCCAGCTGCTAGTGATGGTTTTGGGCATAGGAGCCGGTTAGTACACAAAAAGTTGTTGCTGTTTGAACGCATTCAAAGATTGTGAAACTTCCATAGTCGTTTAGTTAAGCACGCCCTTCTTTGCATACTTCATTTTTCTTGTCCAAATAAATTGCAATTTGTACAGGAACCTCTCCCTTTCCCCATGCTATATTCTTAACTTTGTTTTTCCTAAGTGGAATGAAGTATTGCACATGGATCTTTTCCCAAAATCGTATCTCTAGTATGGTTAGCCTTTCTGGTCTCTCTTATTACTGATATTTATACAGATGTACTGGCAAAAACAAATTTATTGCAATATTTATTGGACTTAAACTAAGATAGTTTTAATGTGGTTAGTTGGCTATTTATTTGATATGTGTCACGGTAGCTATTTAACAATTCTATAGCTGTCTAGCTGGGATTATGACATTAAAAAATTTATCATATATAATCCAGCAACTGCACGGGAAGAGTAAATTCTAAGAAAGACATAGCCATCATAGTAGTGGAGGGACAAAGAACAAACTCATGTTAGGGAAAAAAATGTTGTTTTAAGTAGCAATTCTCAGCAGGGCTGAGGGAGGGGAATATTTAGGATGCCGGGAAGTCCAGGTGCAGATTTTAAGTTCTTTAAAGTGCACCAGTGTTCTGCCTAGCAGCTGACCTTTCCCTCATGAAATGGACATTTTTCATTTAGAAAAGGAAATGAGAATCTTCTTCTTTGAATTTTGCACTGATTAAGTAGTTAAAAAGTTCTATGGGACCATTTTCTGTAGGAAACAATTTTGGAGAAATCAAGCATTTCACGGGCAGGTGTTACTTTAACAACATTTGTGGTGTTTTGTGTTAAAGTGGTATTGACTTTTATTTCATTTTGATGAATTCAAACCACAACATTTTTGCTATAGCAGTGTTTTTATAATTTCACATTTATCCCTGTTTACCATTTCACCACCATCTAGATTTTTTTTTTTTTTTTTTTTT